>NC_081408.1:451982998-452115498 GCF_030272615.1 Cryptomeria japonica | reverse complement strand
ATTAAACATAACATAATCTTCACCATCATCTCCCTACGGTATCTCAACGCCATTACTTAACATCCTTAATCATTAATCATGCACATATGCAATACACTTAGTATTTCTTATTCAATAACTATGAACATGCAACTCAATTACTTCTATCCTTCATGGTATGTAACCTACTTACTCATTAAT
Source organism: Cryptomeria japonica (assembly GCF_030272615.1). Classification (NCBI taxonomy): domain Eukaryota; kingdom Viridiplantae; phylum Streptophyta; class Pinopsida; order Cupressales; family Cupressaceae; genus Cryptomeria; species Cryptomeria japonica. The sequence continues at coordinate 452,115,318 of NC_081408.1, read as the reverse complement.
CTAAGATGATATGCTACTCCTTTCGATGCAAGACCAATCCCTTTTCCTTATGTTCATTTTTTGCACCAAATCCAATTGTGCCTAAAACCCTTGAGCATTTTCTATTAACATGATCTCTACTCTCCTACAATGATAATGCATAGACATAATTTCCCTTTCTTATCCAATACTCCTATAACTGCTCACGATTTCATAACTATAGCATGATCATTTTCCTTTACATGATTCCTAAGTGCATAATTCAATACTCATAAAGTCCTTCTCTAACCAAACATCTTAAATGCTATACATGATCCCTTGTTTCATTCTAACACATCCATAAATATAAATGTCATTACCACATTCACAATATTATTTATCAACCACAACTTCTACACTACAGCAATCCTACTTACATAAGTTCTTTTCCACTTTTAATCTACAAGCTCATCTAACAATCATAACATACACGTAATGATAAATGTATACAACAAATAGAATTACATTATTTCCATTAACTAGACAATATTCAACTACTTTGAGATGCACCCATGTCTTATTCTACTATTAGAGTTGTAACCGCGTTCCTCTTTAACTAAAATAATATATATCATTTCCTTAAGGTTAACTATTTATTTTACCAACTACCCAATCATTCTTACAATCTAGAAGTATCCATTTATCAAAAACATCAACCTTTGAATAAGAACATTCATTCAATATTTGCATTTACAACCATACTCAAAGATCATCCTATTACAACATAATTATTACAATCCATTACAACATATAAAGATTTCATCTTACTACGATTCCTAATACTTATATCTACTAAATGCAAGTCATGTAAATACATTTACTTTATCATCTTAATTACCATATTAGATTTTTTATTCTCTTCTATCTCAAACATGAACATAAATTCCTATTACATGACCATAATATCAAAACTCATCAATCCCTTTTATGAATCATTACAAAATAATCTACAACATATCTATTAACATGAATTGCATTCCATTTCAAAGATAATTACATTTCAATACACCACAATATCCATCTTACAAATTCAAGCCCATTTCCTAAACTTCATCTACTATATAATTACATGATCATTTCAACATGAGCATAGTTCTCCTAATACATAGTCTCATCTACAACTTCTACATTATGATTACATTACATAACCCATGATATTAATTTCATTCATCCACTACAATAATCAACCATAAGCTGCAATGAAGAAGAATCCACATCCACACATATGAATCCAATGAGAACATCCCAATGGTAGAAAAACACCAATCATGTGGAACGAAAGGAACCACCCCCCGTGCTATGAGATGACACAAGGTCCCAACACACACTCTAGACCTAATTTGACACCAAACTACCAAGGAGACTCACAACCCAAGTATCACAACCACACAATGCAACAACCAATCACATGGCAACCATACATAGAAACTCCCAGAGGCATAACAATAAACAAGGCATTAGCATAACAAACAAGGACACATGTAGGAGTGGAGTGTTATCACATGCTATCCTTCCCAAAATAGACACACAACCCTTCGAGTCATAACCCCGATAGACATGTGGAGCCATCTCAACCTATGAGAGAATCAAGGGAGATTTACTTACCACCGCAATGGCCTTCCCAAGCTTATCCTAAAACATCCTCCCTAGGATCAAGTCTTGGGGCTCAACTATAAATTATCTTGATTAGGTGGGTCCTAATTACCCAATCCATCTAATTTCATTATTAATGTTATCACTTATTTATAATAAGGAAAACTTCCAATGTGCCCTGACAATCTAGACAGGAGGCTTATCAACTCATCGCCTATCTCTCATGATCTTGATCATCACATGAAATCCCACTTCCCCCTAACATGTTCCAAAACAATAATAACAACAAGGAGACTCAACAACATCCAAAAGGAGTTCATAAACAACATATATGCAACCATAGCCATCAATATAATAATCAAGAGCCTCAATGTTGAAAGTGAATCAAAACCATCTCAAGGGCAATCAAAATCTGCCATAAGCATAAAGTAAACCTCTACGACAAGGCTCGTCAACTTGTTGGAGCAACACATAGCATAAATCCATGATCACAACATGTCAACAAGGTGAAGAAGCACCAAACCTCTACGACAAGGCTTAACAACTTGCCGAAGCACACAACCATAATAAAACATCAAATCCAAGAGAGCACCAAACTGGAAAATGTCAAAATCCTCAATACAAGCCTCTGGTACAAAAACACATTCAAAAAATTCATTATAGACTGAGAAAACTGAGCAAAACACATTAACCAGGCAGTTTAGCGCATTCACTATGTAGAGAAACGCATTTGCTAAACTCTGCAATGCCTTAATATGAACCTACAATGCATTTCCCTGACTCTGCAACGCCTTAATCTGAACCTACAACGCATTTACTAGACTCTGCAAAGCATCTACTAATAGTTACAACGCATTCATTATGAGAGTGCACTTACACAATTAAACAGCGCATACAAAACACAGTGTAGCACATTTACCAAAAGAAACATCACATATAATGAACCTTACAACGCTTTTGATAAGAAACAATGCATTTACACAACCTTGTAGCGCATACACAACCCAGTGTAGTGAATACACTAAACATAAACTCGCATACATTAGAAATATTAGTGCATATGCAGTTATAGCACATTTGTCCAAAAAGGAACGGACTTAGAAAATTTGTGACAAGAAAATAAAATCCAACAGATCACGAAAAATGACCAAATAAGGGCTCAAAATAAATACCCAGGCAATACGAAATGAATGATATAAACAAGTTTGGAAACCATAAACAATAGGGAAGGAAAACCCAAACAAAACTTCACAATAACTGAGCCAAAACTCAAAGAACCAAAATGACTCCCGCAAATCACAAAACAACAAAATCTCTCAAGGGTATATATTGCTTAAGTCTTAAAACCTCACACCCAAAACTCTTACAAGAACATAATTTCAAAATGCAGCACACAGGAAGCCATTCACAGATTCGTATACTCACGGCAACATTATTTAGACTGCTAATAATTTTCCCAAGAAAACTATATTGAAAACCATATAATATAAAGATTCCCCCATGAATATTTTTCCATAAACTATACAAAACTATATAATAAGATTCATTTCCCCAAAAAGACACCTGCACATAGTATTTCTCTGTAGACACGGAGAAGACATGGAAAATAAACATGCTAAGGAAAAGAATCCCCAACCTGGGATTTGAAGTGATGGCAACAAGAATTCGATGAAGCACCCACAAAATCCAAACAAGCTCCAAGGCAAAAATTCAAAGCTCCCAAAAAACAAAGTTGCAGAAGAAATTCTCAAGAAATGGTAACTCGATACAAAGCTCAGGTTGTCGAATAAAAGAAATTCAAACCAAATCCCTAGCCTCAAAACCGGCCAATCAAAATAATCCATAAAACAATATATCTTACCTACCCATCATATATTATATTTATTTCCCCAATACACATACAACCAATAGCATTTAACGATAGGTAGGAATAATAATAAAACTCATTTACCCTTGTAACAAGAGAAATGTAATAAAATATTAATTACCATTGCACAAACAATAATAACCATGCCCTATTATTAAATATCTAAGGGCCATTTAAAATAAAACCAATTAAATAATTAAATACAAATTGCCAAGGCTAATAAAATAAAAGCCGACTAAATAAATAAATATAAAATAACCAAGGCTTAATAAATAAATTAAAAGCCAAATATAAATATAAATCAACATTAAAATATAAAAGCACTATTAAGAAATTAATAATAAATAAATAGATAGATGGTTAAACAATAAGTTCCAATAACCAATAAATTGATAATAAATAAATAAACACTAAATCTCCAATAATAAAATAATCAAATTAAACAATAATTAACTACCAATTGAATTAAACATTAATAAACCATAAAACCACACATTAATTAATAATTTAAATAACCAAATACTCACAATCACCAAGAGACAATACTCACTGCCTGACATGGCGAATTACATCAAGACACTGACGACTCAAGGTAGACATCTATGTGAAGGGAACTCATGCCATCTCCGACAACTTGCCGTTGGGATTTAAAGACACGCTCAAACCTATGGAGCCAGGTGGAGTCGATGTCTGGTACCTGCAAATCCTGCAACCACAAAGCCATGATACAACATATACAAATATACAATTGCAGGCAAGTGATAAAGAATCGCAACAAAATATCATCCTCACAATGAGTGATATGACATCGTCTCTACTCATGAAGATAGTCACACAATAACCAAACACATCATAGTACCAACTCATCACATGTAGTCGGGAAGTAGGTTTAGCATAATCTTAATGCTATCAAATCCTTAATCCATATAATTCATCTAACATAACAAGTGCATATAGAGACCGTTACTATAAATCCAACATATCAAGATCATCAATAACAAGTATCATCTTAAGCATTTGAATATAACTAAAGTCACCACATAGTATATTACCATCAAATATTACCATAAAGTAAATTAAGCTATACCAATAGGGTCTATAATGTACAAGGAGAAGGATGAGTCAAGGTGGGGCACTACAAACCTACTACTATTGTAACGAATATCACTACCTAAAAAGTTGTTATCCTTGATTTTCATTTTTCAAAAATTGAGGGTACCCCACAAATCTTGTGCACGTTTGTGATTTTGATGCTCATTACACACTTTGCGAGATATTATTGTTGTCATTAGTGTGTTTGTCTTCCTTGTTTTTTCATTTACACCAAGTGTGTCATTTAGGTGTAAATCGGGTTTGTAAACCCGATTTACACTTCTTTTTCATGTTTTGCCCTTTCCAGGTACAAATCAGGTTTGTAAAGCCAATTTACACCTTATAGGTGCAAATCAGGTTTACAAACTTGATTTGTACTTATTTATTATACTTCAATTATTAATTACTCGATTGAGTAATTCAAATACGAGTCTTTTTACTTGATTTATTAAAACTCCCTTTGTCATTTTAATCTGCATTCATTTCATTTTAATCTTGTTCGAAGTTGGGAGAGGAGATTTCATCGAATCCAAGTATGTTATTTTTCCTCATTTTAGGGTTTTGAAAACCCTTTGTTTATTTTCAAATGCTTTCTTTTCGGATTCGATTCATTTTACAGTGATGTCGTCCAAGTTAATGGCCCGAACTTAAGTCCTTCCCTATATGTCACTGTTTATTACTACCTACTATGGTGTTGGGTGGAGACAATGGCCCGCCATACACCACATTGTGGTGTATGGTGGGTTGGTCACTCTGACCACCACCACCTTCATTTCCTTTTACTTGCAATACCCTTCCAGTGTTGGGTGGGGTCGTACCTGTCCACCCCACACCATATTATGGTGTGTGGTGGGTCAACGGACCCGACCACCACCAATTTCCTTGATTGTTCGCTTAGTACCACTTTACTGTTAAGCGGGTCCATAGACTCGCCCCACACCACATTGTGGTGTGTGGCGAGTTGACGAACCCGACCACCATTATTTTTCCTAAATGCAAAGAGTAAATTATTTTTCGTGTTCGACAGGGGTGCAAACTTGTCATACACCATATCCAATGTTTGGCGGGTTTGAAACCCCACCGACCACCTTATGCTTTTTCATTGTTTTTCCTTAGGTGTTATGCGGGCCAATAAACCTTCCCAACACTTAGCTTTTGTTTGCACTTTTAAATTAAGTGTAATTCGAGTCCATAAACCCGAATTACACCTAATCTTTATTTTTCAAAAGTGTTCCGATTTATGGACCCGAATTACACCTTTATCCACACTTTTAAATAAGTGAATTTTTAAGATTATAATTTTGAAATTTCACTTATCACGCATGAAAATTGAAATTTTTTAGTGATTTCAAAGATTTCAAAAGGGTTTTTTGGAGCCCCTATTTGTTTCAAATACACTATTTTATGAAGAATTGTTCAAGTTATAGGAACAAAGTGATTGATCAAATGTATAATTATAATACTGATGAGCGTATTTTTCTCTGTGTTATTATGTATCAATGACAGAAGCTTCTCCAAACAAGACAGGGATGAAATTCAAAAAGCAAGACCCTCATCCGATTTTTCCTCCTTCAATCAGTTCAAACATTGGGCGCATAAGAGATACAAAGATAGGTCATGTTGACCTAGCTGAGTTTCTTAAAAGGGTTCAGAAATCACCTTCATATCGTGACATGGAAGTTGTTAACAACAACGAAATTCATTTGGTGGCTACTTTCCCAATGTCAGCTCAAAATCCTAAATTTGTAATGACAGTTGCAAATCACTTTGATCCAATCAATAGAAGTGTAAAGGATGAAACTAGGAAGAAACTAATTAGGCTAGATGAAGAGTTCTTTGACTAAATTTTCAAGTGCCCCAATATTGAGAGGTATTCTAACATTACAATTCTGTAAGAACCCACCTTGATTAACCCAACAAAATTGACCATTCTTTCTTTTTTTTTTAATTTAATCATTGTGTTTGATTCAATCGCATACTCTGGGCATCCATCCATTTGGATTAGGCATTCATCCATCTGGGATGAGCATCTAACCATACGGGTTAGGCATCTATCCATACGGGACATAAGATTTCATCTATCCAATACGGGATAGGCATCTACCCATACGGGGTAGGCATCTATCCAATCGGGATAGGAGGTGCTTTGGCCAGAGACTTAGACTCATCAGGACCATTCGGGTCCTGAGCCACTCACTAAGTACTACACTCTTCTAATAGGAGTGCACCGAGGTCGCCGTCCTTAGGAGTAATTAAATAACATAATACAAGCTTGAATTCTGCCTCGGAATTTGGCTTAAAGCCTCGGGAAGTCAAGCGAATCCATATGGGATTCCTTCCGAGTATGCATTGAATTACTTTTTCCTTTTTATTATACTTATCTTTCAATTTAGGATTCTACTCAATCCTTCTTCTTACCAACCTAGACCCCACCCATGAACGCCTGAGTACTAGGGACAACTCCGTCCCAAGACTGCCTACATACCCGTTTCGGCATGGGATCAAGGCATAAAGTATGTAGTTCTATTTTCTACTCTATGGTTTGATGTAAATTGATTGGTGGGTACACAACCCTTTCTAGGGTCAATGTCCTAGACAGTTTCTCTGTGGTTGCTACCCACGGTGGTAGCACTTAAGCAAAGGCTCGAGATGGCCTATTGCTTGTAGCCTAAAATAACTAGCTCCTAATACCTATCATAAGTGTCACCCTTGACCAATTGTCAATTGACAACAATTCTTCGAGATTAAATCAATTTCATAAAAGCATTTCACTCAAACAACCTTAAGGGGGTTTACTATGGTTTAACTCAACGGATGAAAAATCATTTAAGGATTATCTTATTAGATTATCGATCCAAGGGGGATTACCCGCCCCTTGGATTTTAACTTCCAAGTGTCCCTTATTACTCCCCGACGATTTATAGGGACGATGCCACAGATGTCGTTGATGCAGCTTTATTAGGCGTTAAGTGCAGTAGTTCAACACAACGGCATTACGCGTAAGCGTGACCCAGAGGCACTGTATATACCAAACGCTGCTAGGTTTTGGGTTCCATCTTCCTTTATTTAGTTTTCTAACTAAGAACTATGAAAAACATCATACTTGAAAACAATTACGAATTGAACGTGTATAATTTAATTAATTAAGATAATTACTTGATGAACCACGTAGAATAAAAACCATAACTAAATTATTCAAAACTTGAAATATAACTTGCGTAAAAATGACAATTATGAAACTTGCATATTAATAATTAAATGTGTAACTTGCATGGAGATGAAAACGCCAATAAATGTAATTAATGTGTAAGTAATTTGCATGATACGAGAATAGTGTAACTTGCGTGCAAGATTAAGCAATGCATGATTCCTACCACGGAAATAATTAATTGTGGTCGTAGGTTCCAAAAATAGCGATTAGTTTAGATATTTGATTCAAATCATATTAATATACAATAATTGCTTTTAATGAGTCCAAATACCAACTAAGTAACCCAATGGATTTTAAGTAGTTTTTATAAAATTCCAATTATAAAATTTAATACAATTTAATTTGAAAATTGCTAAAAAGAAATTAATTATTATAAATTTTACTAAGGACAATTATACAATTTAATTTACAATTGGAAAATTGCTAAAAATAAATACATTTCAAAATTACCTAAGTTTAAATTTTTTATTAAACTAAAATTTAGATTTTTTTTTGAAAAGTTAAACAATGTCCAAATTTATAGTGGCATTTTTTTTTTAAAAAAGAAAGGGGAGCAAGTGGGAGTGGGACCCACGGGTCCCGTCACCACTGCGGGTCTATAGAAGCAGGCCCGCAGTGATGAGGGGACCCCGTGGTCCCCTCCACTACCCTGCGGCCACTTCCGTGACAGTGACCGCAGGGGAAGTGGAGGGTACCACTTCCCCAGCGATTACAATAACTGCCTCCACTACCCTGCACGCCGCCCGATACCCAAAATAAATTTCGAAGGACATAATTTTCATATTAAAATTACTTGCAATATTGAATATATTTATTTTCGTATGAAATAAATTTTAATATATATACATATATGGTTTAAATTTCCAGATTATTTAAAGGTATATAAAAAAGAGTATTTATGAAAAAAAAGAACAAGAAAAGAATAGATAATCAAGATATCACAAGGGGAGATAATTGTTTTAAATTGATTTTACAGTAAACAGGAGATTAATATTCAGAGAGAGAGAGAGAGAGTTTATTCCGGCATTCACAGGGAGAGAGTTTATTTCTACATTCACAGAGAGAGTTCATTTCTACATTCACAGGGAGAGAGTTTATTTTTACATTCACAGGGAGAGAGTTTATTTCTACATTCACAGGGAGATAGTTTATTTTTGCATTCACAGAGAGGGATTAAAGAATGAGATTTTCTTTCAGATTTCCATTCGAAGAGCCAGAGAATAGAATTCGAGAGAAGAATAATAAAGGTTAATATTCATATCATTTAATCACACAGAGGAGTTTTAATCTCAGAAGAAAAAAAAATTTAATAAGGAGAATATGATTTTTTTTTTTTGCACGGATAAAAGAAAGAAATCTTTTGGATAAACAAAAGAAAGATCCGATATCTATTTTCTAAAGAAATAAATAATAAAATTATCTTTTGCATGCAATATATGAAAATACTTTTATCAATATTTATCCTTAAATAAGAAGAAAAAGATTTACAATCTAATAACTTTTTTCTTTTATAAAAGAAGATCTAGAAGCTATTTTTTTTTATAATATAAATTTCTCATATGTAAATGAGAGATGACAAAGAAGAGAACCTGGCTTATCGAAGCTTGATGTTGAATCCTCTAGCTATCCTTTTTTATCCTTCCTTGCAACTTGAGAAAAATCTTCAAGAACAACTTAGCAAACCTACAACGAAAATGAGTCTACCAAAAAAGATCCTACTACTAACAACAAGGAAACTTGGAAAATTTTCTTCAACACATAATCAACTCCCTTCTTTGAAACTTGCATACAATTTTATAAGAAAAATCTCTTAATTCCACTATCTAGAGAAATTAATTAAGAGTGGGATTCTTTTCCAATATTGGACTCATGCAAATTGATTAAAAAACCTAGTGGGGGAGTTACATGCAAGGCATTGAAGATTCCTCTAGAAGCTTCTAATTCCTCCTACAACATGTGTCATAATTGGGAATAAAAATAAAAATAAATAAAGCCTTTTGAATTATATTCTCCAAGTGTGTGTGTGTGTGTCCATTTTATTCTTTTATATTATTTATTCAATTATTCCAATAGCTCAACCAAAAACTATATAATAGAATTCGATTCATTTTACAGTGATGTCGTCCAAGTTAATGGCCCGAACGACATCCATCTTTATAGCCAATTTATGCTAAATCAATGCGGTGTGGTGCAAGGCCATAGGCCCGTCACGCACCACATTGTAGTGTGTGGCAGGTCTATGACCTATGCCCTGCACTTAAGTCCTTCCCTACATGTCACTGTTTATTACTACCTACTATGGTGTTGGGTGGAGACATTGGCCGGCCATACACCACATTGTGGTGTGTGGTGGGTTGGTCACTCTGACCACCACCGCCTTCATTTCCTTTTACTTGCAATACCCTTCCACTGTTGTGCGGGGTCGTACCTGTCCGCCCCACACCATATTATGGTGTGTGGTGGGTCGACAAACCCGACCACCACCAATTTCCTTTATTGTTCGCTTAATACCACTTTCGTGTTGGGCGGGTCCATAGACCCGCCCCACACCACATTGTGGTGTGTGGCAGGTTGACGAACCCGACCACCATCATTTTTCCTAAATGCAAAGAGTAAATTATTTTTTGTGTTCGACGGGGGTGCAAACTTGCCATACACCATATCCGGTGTTTGGCGGGTTTGAAACCCTGCCGACCACCTTATGCTTTTTCATTGTTTTTCCTTAGGTGTTATGCCGGCCAATAAACCTTCCCAACACTTAGTTTTTATTTGCACTTTTAAATTAAGTGTAATTTGAGTCCATAAACCCGAATTACACCTAATCTTTGTTTTTCAAAAGTGTTCAGATTTATGGACCCGAATTACACCTTTATCCACACTTTTAAAGAAGTGAATTTTTAAGATTATAATCTTGAAATTTCACTTATCACACACGAAAATTGAAATTTTTTAGTGATTTCAAAGATTTCAAAAGGGTTTTTTGGAGACCCTATTTGTTTCAAATACACTATTTTATGAAGAATTGTTCAAGTTATATGAACAAAGTGATTGATCAAATGTATAATTATAATACTGATGAGCGTATTTTTCTCTGTGTTATAATGTATCAATGACAAAAGCTTCTCCAAACAAGACAGGGATAAAATTCAAAAAGCAAGACCCTCATCCGGTTTTTCCTCCTTCAATCATATCAAACATTGGTCGCATAAGAGATACAAAGATAGGTCATGTTGACCTAGCTGAGTTTCTTAAAAGGGTTTAGAAATCACCTTCATATCATGACATGGAAGTTGTTAACAACAACGAAATTCATTTGGTGGCTACTTTCCCAATGTCAGCTCGAGATCCTAAATTTGTAATGACAGTTGCAAATCACTTTGATCCAGTCAATAGAAGTGTAAAGGATGAAACTAGGAAGAAACTAATTAGGCTAGATGAAGAGTTCTTTGACTAAATTTTCAAGTGCCCCAATATTGAGAGGTATTCTAACATTACAATTCTATCTGTCATAGCTTATTTTGACAAGAATTCTAACAAATGCATAAAGAATATCAATGATAATTGGCTAAAGGCCCCAAGACCTACCATTGCAAGGTGGCTGGAAGCTCTTCCTAGATGTGACTTCATTGAAGAAGTCAATGATTTGATAACTCTTTTAAGCAGAGTGAAAGGACTTCCCACCTCTAACACTTTCTATAAATGGATGTATCAATATATTCATGTGATCGGGAAAAACAAGGAGAAGATATTTTGGGTAAAACATATCAGTGATGCTATCTATGAGAAGCTTACCAAGGTACCTACCACACTTAAGTTCTACATGACTTCATACTTGGTGTACGTTGTGGCTTCAATGAGACATTTTCCTAGATTATCTACAACAGGTGATGGGAGGCAGATTGAGGTACACAAATATTATTGCCAGTTGGTTCTTCAAAATAGTCATAGTCATTTCCGGAGAGTGAATGGTGCATTCTTCAGTTATTACATGGTTATGTTGAATAAGAACTTATACAATAAAATGGTGTCTGATTATGCTTGGGAAGTGGTTAACAAATATGGATACATGTTTCTCCAATTTCCAACCTTGACATATCTTAGGGTTGGTTGTTTTGTTGGTGATCCTTTCATGCTCCCAAGGTATCCATCTAATAAGATTGTATTGATGGAGTTTGCTTGTCAAATAAATGCAATACATGAGACCCAATCAAGTTCTCATAAAACAGGTTTGAAGTTTTCTCTTTCCATTGGTAGATACTTCATTACTTCCATCTTCAAAGCTAGAGTAATGGAGAAGGAAATGAGAAGGGCTACCATGAGATTATTCAAGGCTAGGAAGGACTCTAACTACAGGGGAATGAGGAATAAGATGAAAAATACATGTTAATGTGCATTAGATTCAGGATGTTTGGGTTGATTGCAAGTTCGAGCATGATGTAAGAAAACTTGACTACTGTCAATTGACAGTTGAGAAAACTGAAAACTTTGGTCTTGTTGATATTCCTAATGATCTAGAAGAAGATGGAGACATCTTGGATCCCATGTATGAGAAGAATAAAGTTTTTCTACTCCTTTATCTCTCATTCAATGGTCACAAAAGGAATACACTTCCATCACGGAGCAATTTCAAATTATTCTTTCGAATACTAATAATTGTCTAGCTCTGCATGGTGTTGCGTTAAAACCTTTCTCATCCAATCTTGATGATGACAGTGTTGGTCCAATGGGAAAAAGATCAGAGGTTAGAACCAAGAACAAATAGGATCCCAATACTTCAGCCAAAGCTCCCAAACTAAAATTTACAGTTGGGACTAAGAAAGGAGAAGCTAAAGGGGAACCCTCAAGCTCAAATGCTCATGACAAACAAGAGTTAGAAGTTCCAAATGAGCAAGAGGAGGGCGAGCATCCTGATGAAGAATCAATTGGAAGAGGAACAAGAATTTGGTCAAGAACAAGGTGAGTTTGATGAGGAAGAGCTACCACAAGCTGATAAGCCCTTGCCCCAAGTATCTCTATCTTCACTTACTTCACAAGTTCCCATTCCTACTTTTGAGTTCGATCCTTCTATGATTGCTTGCATTTCTCTCGCAAATGTAATTCATGTATCCTCCACTATTGCTAGTGAGTCCGCTTTAGACACACCCCATGACAATATTGAGAATGTATTCTCATCTTTTCTCACATTTTTTGAAGTATCCACAACTATGATGGACGATTTTGATAAATTCATGAATAAAACAGTCCCTAGATCCAATGGATTCTCCCCATGTCATTGTCATGACCTCTCCTCTTGTAACCACCACCATTCAGGATTCTATCAAATCCCTCTTAGGAGATGGTAGCAGGTGAGGATGATGATTCGGCTTTACCACCTTGGTTGATGTCAAATGCACCTAAAAGAAAGAAACAAGTTGTTTCTCCTAAGGACTTTGATTTCAGTCAACTTGTTCCTGTTAAACCCAAGACTGTTAAGAAAACCAAAACTTTTTCAAGGATACAAGTTGACAAGAATAAGAGTAAGTATGTTGAGGTTGCCATTCCTCCTCAAGATGCGATTATCGAACATGTCCAGGACTCAAACTATATTATTAAGAGAATTGATCAAACTCATGATTCAGTGGCGCAAGATGCTCAATCCGCCTTGGAGGCTTTAGTTTCCAGGTATGATGAGGACAAAGTAAAGAAAGATCAACTTAAGGCACGAATTGAGCAACTCACCTTAATTCTCATAAAAGTGACAAAGTCTTCAAAAGTCATTGAACAAGTGGCTTCTTCTTTGGACGAATAGGTTGTCAAGAGAGTTGAGCAGGCCGCATCAAGGAGCAGAGTTGTAGGAGAATGGATGGATAGAATGCTAAGTCAAGGTACAGGACTCCTAAGTTTGGCTTGTACCATTGTCATCAACCTTGATAATGTAAGGATAGAGGTGGATAATACTATAGGACTTTTCTCTCGGGATCTTGAAACACAAGAAAAAGGATTTCAAAACCTGGTTGAAATTTAAGACAATGATCCAGATGATCTTATTCAAAATGGTGTGATCCCTTCGCAGTGCATGTACATTAAGAAACAAGAAGCATTGGAGCACCAGATGAATATCCTAAATCCCCTAGTCAAAGATATGAGGAAGGCACAAAAAGAATGTGTTGATAAGAAAACATAGATTGTTACCAAAATCTTTGAAATCCCATGTGCTTTCCTTGGTGAAAATGAAAAGATGCTTAATGAAGATGGAATCATCAAAGAGTTTATCTTAATCTTGATTGTTTAGGTTGATATGGAGGACTTCTCTTTGTCATCTATTCATAAATTACTTGATCTCCAATTTATTCTGGATTTTCTTGATCAACTTCTAAAGAAACATAAGAAGCGTTGCACTGACTTGGAAGATTCCATCACCAAGGCCAAGGTCATCACCGGAAGCCTTGCAAAAGTTTGAGGAATTCCAGAAGCGAGATTCAGCTTGAGGAAAATGACACTTAGTCATTTTCATGATTTTCCTATTGGCATTTTATTTTATCTATCGACACCTCAGGTGTCATTTTGTAATTGCACATGTGCATTTGTTGAGTGCACAAGTCCTAAGTCAAATCGAACTCTTCTTTTGACTTAGTCTTAGAATTAGTTATTATTCTTATTTTCATGTTGCACCCCTCTTCTATATATAGGAGAGTTATTATTGTGATAAGGATATTTTTTCCATCTTTGTTTATGCAACAAAACTTTGCCAAAGTGAAGAGCAAATTGAGAATCGGTGTTCATTTTGTAAATTTGAAATTTAATCAAGAAAGAGAGAAGCTTGACATTCAAACTTTGTTTTGAGTTCAATCTTTTATATGGTATGAACGTTCTCATGTCATTGGTGTTGTATGTTATTGAATGAGTAAAGTTGGGTATAGTCTAGGTGTTAAATATTGAAGAGTTTTTGAGTCTTTACAAGTAATCTTTGAATTACTTTAAAGTTTCAAAAATTGGAAATTAGTTGAGAGAGAATTGCTTTAAGTCTTTGAGCTTTTACAGGTTATCTCTATAAATTGTATTTGAAAGATAGAAAGTAAAGTCTTTGTGCTATACAAACTATCTGGTTAGAGTAGAATATCTTTTGATATATTGGTTAGTCTTTGAGCTAACAATACATTTGGGTTACAGTGGTTGATAGGAATTTTAGTACATAGAAAGAATCTTTGAGTTCTTAAATGTGCAAATTCTCGTCCCTAGGTCATTTTCAGAAAAGGGAAGTAATGGGATACTTTGTTCTTTCATGAACACTTTACTTTCCAAATTAGTTAGTATCATATTACTGCAAGTTTCAAGTTATTTGAGTTTAAGTAAAAATATATTCTTAAAAGAGAATTAGATGTAACTGGTTCTAAAAGAAGAGGACTAAGTTGTTATTGTACCCTGGATTAGTGTAAAGTTAGTAGGTAGGTGAAATAGAAAGTAATTGCAGTAGAAAGGAGGAGCCTTCCCTTATAACTAGGAGGGATTGTATCTTGCCTTATGAGAGATATCATCTCGTGTGTTGTTGTGAAACACACATTTTGTGAACCTTCATTAGTTTACAAAATTTTCACCCAACAAAAGCTTAGCTTATACATCAAAATTCTTGATTTTAATAGACACTATTTGATATATCAAGAAAAAACTCCATTTTTTAATAATGCAGTTTATTTTTAAAGTTTCATGAGTATTCATGGAAGGAAGATCTCTTATAGGAGGTTTCCTAATAATCACAATAAAAAAGACTTAATGAGGATATTAAGGAGAAAGAGCCAAAATAATCATTCCTTAAGAGGAAGGATAGGTCGAAGCCTAGAAAGATGAAAAGGAATGTACATTGGAAGTTCAAGGTAAAGACTCGTTAATAAATTCTAGTGATTTTTAACGAGTTATCACATGAAGAAATTGTTATTGTAACAAAGTCATTGAGAAATCAACTTTGTTGAAGATAAAGATTTAGTAATGGAAGAAAAAGTTCCATAATTTTCTAATAGTACCAAAAAAACACCTACCAAAATTCTCTATTTTGAAAAGGAGCTAGTATCATGTCAAAATGAATTAAAAGATGACCATATTAAAGGGCATAAATTCAAGAGAGGTCTTTTAGTTGTTGATCTTCATCATGATATTGGAAGTATTGCTACAAATATCTTAGGAATTACTAAATTAACAAAATGAGATAAACACCTTGATTGCCTCTATGATTATAACTCATCATAAGGGTAGAAATAATAGAAATAAATTGTTGCATCTTCATATTATTCATTACAATATTTTTCCTATTAAGAGAAGCATTCTAAAAATGATGAAAAGATGAAGGGGTCTATATGGAAGGGAGATTTGTACTCTTAAAATCAAAGTGTTTCATACATGATGGTGTGGGATTTGGGTGTTTTAGCCAAATCCAACATGCAGATTAAAGGTTAAAAAAAATTGTAATTAAAGATGTTTAATTGATTTTTAATCAATCCACGTGTCAATAAAATATTGATGAAGTCAAGAAGGAAGGGGCTTTATTTGTTACATGCAAAACTTTCAAGATGAACATGAATTATCCTCCAAAATTTTAAAGGGTGAGTTAATAATTGATTTTCAGATTAGCATGCTGGATGGATACACATTTGAAGAAGATATTTTGAGTTGTCAAGATAGAATTATTGACATGATCTACACAATTCTTATTCAACAAAAGAGAGTGTGCTCCTTGTCGGTATCTTAAGGTATGAAAAAGATGATTGTGTTTTGATTTGTTGCTTCTTTCTATGTCACTACAAAATTCTTTTCATCATAGAAAGCATGCCAAAAAGTGATAGATTAAGGGACCCAACTTGCAGTATAAAGCATGTGGATTCTTTGATTCAAGTTAAAGATTGTATTTGCAATTGGGATCCAAGGATCAATGCTCACATTTTATAAACCATTTCTTGGAGCTAAGCCCCACGATTGAAGATAAGATTTTAGGTAGTTGTCAAATGGAGATAAACATAACAAGATGTTTTTTGTGGAAAAACGTAAGATAAACATTTCATTTTGTTGCAGATTTTATGACTACACATGGAGAATTTTCAGTCCTTACATGGTTGCTCATCCATTTCAAAAAGAACAAATTGATGATTGCTACTCGAGTTGGTCATTTTTGCATGTTTTAATATGGTTGATGGACATTCGAGGAGTACATATAGATATGGTTGATGGACATTAGTTTCCATGTTTTTAGCAAAAGTTTCAAGATAATAGTTACAAGATGTAATTTATTCCTAAGCCTAAGGTAAAGAGAAGTTTGAAGGCAACTCATAACACATTTTTTATGCAGATCATAAGTAGAGAAAATAGTGCTTCTTCAACTCGAAATCAATGAGAATTTCCACAAGCACATTAGGAAAAGTATCTCTATATATTTCATCTTTGGGATTCCTCTAGTTCATGGCAAATGGACAAGATGGTTGCATTTTGGAGATTGTTGTTATAATGCTACACACTTCAAGTTCATTGATATGATTGCACTAAGGGCATTGTGTGTTTATAGCTACACAAAAGTTTTGGATCTTCGATTTATATGTGTATGCAGGAAAATGTGGTGATCAAAACAAAACAATTGAGATCAAATGACCTACATACCAATGAGACTCTTGGTGCAAGTATAAACTAAATTGGACTAGTTTAACTTCGCAAGGGGTTTCCCATTGTTCTCTATCTCACAGGATCCCTAAAGCCAATGTTTTGCTCTTAGATCACAGAGCAAATGACTTAGGAATGACAACTTCAAGAACGAGTGATATTGTGATCTATATGCATGAATGCATTCTAAGATCCATATGATATGTTCAAACTATGATGTTTAAGCTAAGATGAAGATACTGATATGATAAATATATTGCTAAATTATCCTAACATGATATACTAGCATAGATATATTATGATATGAAATGCTTCTAAATGCTTAAGTGATATTCTAACAAAGAGAGGCTAAAATGCTTAATACAATTTAGACTATAATGTAGATGCATAAAACTTGGATATGAGAATGAAGAATGAGAGCTCTATTTATAGGAAAAATAGGGCAATGGATGGTTGAGATTGAATAATCTCAACAAGGGTTAGGATCTCCTCTCAGTCCATGTTTACAATTTTCACCAATGAAATGGTGACAATTGTCAACAAGAGGTTGCTTGAGAGGAGATGTATGAGGCATTAAATGCCTGAGGAGACATGAAGGTTACCTTAGGAGGTTGGGTGAAGGTTAGGTTAGGGTCATTCATTGGATAAAGCTTTTACCCAAGGGATAAACTCATGTGCAAGGGTTAATAGGATAACTAGGGTCAAAAACATGAATGTTTGATGAGACCCTTGGGTTAGATGAGGGTTGAGTTAGAAAGAAAGTCTCTAACCATGAAGGGAGGTTGAATTAACCATTAATGGTTAGCAAGACTCTGGGGGCAAATTTGTAAAAGTCCTTCCGAATTTGGGGAACTCAACAAGTTAGCTTGTTGAAGAAATAAAGCTTTAAATGCATTTAGAAGACTTTCCTCCAAATTTGAGAAGTGACCTCCTCAAATTTAGGGAAAGGACATGATTAGGAGTTGATTAGGCTAATTGATTAGGATTAGATGGGTTCTAGAAGAATGATTAGGAGGCAAGTGAGAGAAAATGGATTTTAATTAAAATACAATTGCTTTATTTCAACTAAAATAGATGCAACTTGCATAAATACAAGTGGGGGATTTTTATAAATAAATTTGATTTATTTATGTGCAAAGGTCAATTTAATTAAATGTAAATTTAATTAAAAGGGAGAAAAGGGATTTAATTAAATAAAGTGATTTATTTAATTAAAGGCTAGAAAAGGTTTATGTGAATTTAATTAAATAAATTGAGTAATTTATTTAATCAAATAGATGAAAATGAAGAAATTAATTAAATAAAATTTAATTGATAAAGGGATGTGGTTTAAATAAATATTAAATATTTATTTAGGAAGGTGGTTAGATTTATACGTCTACATTTTGCTCCTCTTTGAAGTGATGTGTGTGCATATGTTGATTCAAAGAAAATCGTTGGATATGTTGTCAAAATTTGATCGATATGATGTCGTGTCTCAAAATGTTTGATATGATGCCCCAGATGTAGATTTGATAAATGATATTGATTATGCCCCCTCGGGAGATGAATCAAGGGTATGTGTGAAAGATTTGTCAAATTTGTCAAATTTGTGATCGTTTTGAGTTGATTGCGATATGATAATATTGACGATGTTGGATGCGCAAGTTGATTCATCTACCGAAAAAAAGATGTTGATAAGGTTAATAATGAAATAGTGGGAATAAAATACATGCCCCACTTATTAACCCTATGGTTTACCCTATTAAAAGGTAAAAAGTGATTTTGAAAAATCATTTGCACACTTGTCTTCTTGTGATTTGGACATTTGGAGCTCTGACCACAATGTCTATTCCATACCAATCTCATTGTTTCGAGCGCATCAAGCGATACCGGAGACCCACTGCATATGGCCCACCAGTAAGTGGCTCGAATCCCTGTCATTTTTTATGGATTTTGTCGATTTTCGTCACGTTTTTTATTTGTTGAGTCAAATTTCACATGTTTTAGCATGTTGAGTCATTAGTATAGCACCTGTGAAACAAAGTTTAGCACGTAACAACCCTAGGTCTAGGTTTAGCGCGTCGGTGCCAAATGTTAGCGCATTTGGTGGGTAGAATAGCGCATAGGGGTGATTTAGTGCATACAAAACATAAGATAGCACTTAGGGTAGGTAAGTTAGCGCATTGGGTGGGTTAGCGCATAGGGGGAATAGGGTAGCGCATGGGGACTCTGTTCTAGCGCATAGACCACTTTTAGCGCATAGGGATCATTTGATAGCGCGTTTAAGTAAAAGATTAGTGCATAGATGGCAGTGTGGCGCATTGAGCTTTGTTTTAGCGCATTGAGCTTTGTTTTGTTGGAAAATTGTTGGTTTTTGAAATGAGTTGTGAGTCTGGTGGATGGGATAGCTCGTGTAGATATTGATATGGGTCTTGTTTGTGTTATGATGCCTGATTTCGATATGTTGCTAGATTTTGATATGGAGTCATGTTCGATATGGGTCAAGTTGTCGATATGAGTCAAGTTTTCAATATGAGTTGCTTTTTGATATGGGTCAAGTTGTCGATATGAATCAAATTTTTTATATGAGTCAAGTTATCGATATGAGTCATTTTTCGATATGGGTCAAGTTGTAGATATGAGTCGCTTTTCGATATGGATCACTGTTTTTTTTTTACTGATATGATGTTGATATGAAATTTTTCGATATGGTACTTTGATTGATTGCGTCGATATGATGCTGATGTGGAATTCTTCGATATGGTATTTTGATTGACTTTGTCGATATGATGCTTTGTTTCGATCTGGTGCTTTGTTTTGATATGGTTCTTGATTGATTGATTTGTGATATGAGTCTTATTGATCTTTGATATGGAACTTGGTCGTTTAATATGGTACTTGATTTGTGAGATGAGTCCTGATATGATGCACTGTTATGGTTCACTGATATGCTTCTGATATGTTTCTGATTTATCACGATATGATACTGTTGATATGATTCATTTTTTAGTTGATTTGGTTTGATAAATTTGATGGAATAAAGAACTGATGGTGGATATGTTTGTGATTTGCAAGAGGATCTTGGTGTGTTACAATCTCAAGAGAGATTCCCGAAGCCATGGACACTTATCCCACGCTTGTCACAGGTTGACCAAGATGTGATTGAGGGATGTGAGTTATCATCTTTACTGGACATGCCCCGATATATCATTAATCGGGCTTTGTTGACAGCATTAGCAGAGAGGTGGCACAGTGATACACACACCTTTCATTTGGAGACCAGGGAGATGATAGTGACATCGAAGGACTGCTATCGGATCTTGCAAATTTCTGTGGTTGGGGATTTGCAACCTTATGAGCGGATCGAGGAGGGTGGTACAGAAGCTCGCGACGGATGTTCCATGATGATCATATTAGTGGCTATGAGATCCCATGGCAAGAGTTTTTGGATTTGGGTTACGCTCCTCTACCTTCAGTACTAGCAAATTTTATCGGTGGTTTCCTTTGTCCTTACCGTAGGTCGAAGGGACTGGCTGTTGGATGGGGATTGGTCCTAGAGGACATGGTGACATAGGGGCGCAGGTTTGCATGGGGGTCCTGCATGTTGGCCCACCTATACAAAGAGCTCCACCAGGTAGTGTATCTGGGATATGTTGGGGGTTGCATTATTAAAGGTGTGGGCTTGAGAGCAACTACCAGTGACACGACCGCTCGCGGATGGGGTTCAACCAGTTGGACGTGCATATGCATATGGTTACACAGGTGTAATTGTCTAGCGTAAGCTGGGCAAACTAGACCATTGGCGCAGGGCTTTGAATGATATTGATACGGTCATCTGGAGACTGTACATGGATTGTGAGGTGTGGGATGAGAATGGGCTAGAGAAGCCCTGTGTGTACATGTCCAGGTATTTGATTGGGCAGACGCCCTTTATTATTGAGAGGTTTTTGCACAGCTACATCCATAGATAGTATGGGAGACAGCAAGGGATGCCACAGGGAGCCTGTTTGTATGCTCATCGGCGGCAGGATGTGCCAGAGTGGGGACCGACCCTAGATAGTGCAACAACAGTAGCAGAGTATATGAGCATGACAAGGCAGATATGGGATTATGGGGTCGGGGTAGTAGATGAGGGGATGATGGAGGAGTTTTCGGTTTACTTCGTGGCACATGTGGTGGCATGGATATCGGATCTAGCAGAGTCGTTGCCGACATTCGATGATGATGAAGACGAGTGGCCACAGAGGCGAGGTGTGTAGAGGTGGAGAGAGGAGGATGAGGGAGAGGAGGGGGGATGAAGGAGGTAGTGGAGGAGATGGTGGAGGTGGGGATGGTGGAGGTGGAGGTGGAAGAGGTGGAGGTGGGGGTGGCAGAGGTGGAGATGATAGAGGTGGAGGTGGGCGTGGCAGAGGTGGTCTTGTGCTTGGTGCGGGTGGGAGTGTGGGCATAGGTGCGTTGTTAGCTGTTGTGGGAGGGATCGAGGGTGATGCAAAGGGTGGTCGGTGAATCGCTCAGAGGAGGAGATCCGATGTTTTGCCTCCACTAGCGCCTCAGACAGGGACAGGTGCAGCTAGGACCATGACGCAAGTCCCTATTCAGATTAGGGTGTCGACCCACGAGCAGGATGCTCAGATTAGGGTGATACAGGTCTCTGTGCAGCAGCTACAGGCACAAGTGCTAGTGCAGCAGCGACAGATTGCGTTGTTGCAGGCAGAGAGAAACACAACAGTACAGTGTCAGGGTCGAGAAGAGGCCCTTACTGATAGGTTGGACAGAGTAGCCGCAAGTGGTCCGCTCTGGGATACTTTGAGGGTGATACAGTACTCGGCCAAATTGATCCACTTGTGATGTGGTATGATGATGATTGATTCTTATACACAAATTTGATGATTTGTTGATTCTTTGATATGTGTGATGCTTATGATTTGATATGATGATGCTATGACGATTATTAGATGCTTAGATATAGATATGATGGTGTTATAATGTTCTTGTTTTGTAGATGTATTGATCATGATGATGTGAATGCATGGTTTGTGATGGTATTCTGGATATACATGTGTTTGATAATGCGATAATTTTTTTTTTAAATGATATCAGATGTATCTTAAAAATGAGATGTAAATGATAATGATAATGATAATGATAATGATGTGAGATGTATATTTAAAATGAGATGTAAATGATAATGATAATGATGTGAGATGTAGCTAAATATATGAATGCAACTAATTGATCATTTTAATTTTATCGTTGTCATTCCTGTTAGTCACTTGTTTGTGCGCATTTTGTGATCATTGAGCTTTTGATATGTTGAATGTTGATACAAGTATCATGGTATAATTGAACCATAACGATATGAGTATAAATTACATAATTTTTGTTATTGCAAGGTGACACAAGCGTCGAGGTATAATTGAACCAAGACGACCTAAGTGTTGCTTGCATAAAACAAACAAGAGTTAACCATTTTTATGTGCAAAAGAGGAAATATCTTCAATGATATGTTTCCAATCATGTCTCAAGACAAATTTGCACAGTACTAATGATCAACTTACAGATAGTAGACAAAGAAAATATCAGATTCCTTCGTTGCTTCTCTAGCTCAGTGCATCCTTGAGTAGCTCAGGAGATCTAATAGTTCAAAAATCAATATATAAACAGTCAAAACTTTATGCTATATGTAAACAAGTCATGATTCAAAATAGATCATCCATTGTGTTCTTGTTTTGCCCTAATTCCGATAGTTGATGTTGACAATCTCGATCCCAAGCCTGATGTGGAGTCTGATGTTTGACGTTGTGTTTGTTGTTCAAGGTACGTTTTGATGCTTGGTTTGACGCTTTTTTGTCCTATCACTGGTTGTCTGTGTGATGAAGCCTAAAATGGATTGCCCTTACTAAGATCAGGATTTTGCCCCCAACGTTGTCACAACCTTATACCTTGGATATATATAGTGATTACCAAGCCATGGTGGGATATGATTAAGATAACTGATTCAGAGAATCAGGGACATTGACTACGCTAAGTGTGTCCCAGATGCTGATAGGTATTTGGTAGAAAAGTTGTGATGGCCATAGACTTAGTTCAAAAAAGGATAGGAAATGAGTACATACAGATGGAAGAGTCAATCTCTCACAAATAGTGTCTGTTGTCAGGTTTTCACCAATTCTTTTTATTGCACTTTTTTATTTTTATTTTTATTTTTTTTGTCATAAGGTGCTTGTTTGCCAGGCTTTCACCCAAGTGATGATTTTTTATTGATTTTTTTTATTTTTTTGCTTTTTTGCTTGATCCGTGCATTGGACGACTCAAGTGTAGAACTTCTTCAGATGGATGTTGTTGGTGGGCCCATTAAGAACATCCCCTTCTGAAGTTGACAACTAATACGCTTTTGATCCATAAGTTGATATGATGACAAAGGGTCCCAACCAGTTGGGTTCAAATTTCCCCTTCTTTTCTCGGTCTTGCTGATTTCTAAGATTTTCTTTTAGGACTAAATCATTAATTTTGAAAGCCCTTGGGATGAACTTGTGATTATAGCTTATGCACATTCGTTGTTGATATGTCTTGAGATGGCCATAGGCACGTTGTCATCTCTCATCAAGAAGTTCTAATTCCTGCAGTGTGTTGACTCGATACTCGGAGAGATGGGATTTCTATCTCAAGCGGCAAAATTGCTTCTGAACCATACGCCAATGAATATGGTGTAGCCCCTGTAGGTGTTCGGATACTGGTCCTGTATGCCCACGGTGTTGGATTGAGTTGTACATGTCAATCTTTTCCTGCATCATTTACTATTTTCTTGAGGATCTTCAGGATTGTTTTATTTGATGCTTCTGCTTGGTCATTCCCTTGAGGATAGTATGGTGTAGAAAAGCGATGTTGGATATTGAATCACTTGCATAGCTCTTGTACATCCTGATTCTTGAAAGGACGTCCATTATTTGTGATGATGGAACTAGGAATGCCACATCTGCAAATGAGATAGTTGAGAATGAATGATGAGATATGTTTTCCAATTACGGTGGTCATTGGGACCGCTTGTATCCACTTGGTGAAGTACTTTGTGGCGGTGATAATGAACTTGTATCCATTTGAAGAGGATGGATGAATCTTGCCTACTAGATCGAGTTCCCATTGACAGAAAGGCCAAGATGTGGTAAATGGTTGTAACTCATGTGTCAGTGCATGTATGAGATTACCATTAATATGGCATTTAGAACATTTCCTAGTAAATTGATATGAATCTCTCTCCATTGTTGGCCAGTAATATCCCATTCTCAGAAATTTCTTGGCAAGAGTAGGAACACTTACAACAAAGGTTTTACGTATCTTAAAGATACTAGGGAAAAAGCTAATCGCTGAGCAAAACCGTTGGAGGGGATTTTCATCATCCTCCACATTTGATTATAGTGGGTTGGAATACTTGGCGATAAAGTCGTTTCCCACTTGGGTCGTACTCTTCACACTAGCCCCCTCAAGACTTCGAGAAGGCAGGTCCTCAAAGGTTGTAAAAAGTTCGAATGTAAAGAAAGCATTAAAGAGTGGATTTGGTTTTTTGATCACCCAATTAAGGGGAGAGCATATGCCTACCACTTTCGAGACACATAATACACACATTTTTTTAATCCAATATTGCAGTTGTTTTCTAAAAAGCTATCTAAAAGACATGTGGTTCTTTTTAACCCAATATAGCAATGTGTGAAGATAGCCAAAAAACTTTGAACCAAAGAGATCCTGGTCAACCAAAGTAAATTCGTCAAATGAACAACAACGATTTGCAATTTTGAAAGCTTTTGAAATAAAGTGAGAGTTCTTTTAATCTCCCAAATGAAATGTGAAGTTTCTTTTAATCAGCACCAAAGGAAAGTGGTGTTCAATTTTAACCCCTCTTTTGCAAAAATTGGAAAGTTGTGTTGTTCTTTTTAAAGCCCAAAGAAAGATGATCCTATCTTGCATAAAAAAAAAGATTTGAGTTTGTTGTTCTTTTTATCCATGCAAGAAAGAAATATGAGCTTTATTTTAAGCACCAAAAGAAAACATGAAGTTCATTTTAGGCATCCAAAAGAAAAGCTGAGATTCATTTTAAACTTTTGCAATAAAAGGAAAGGTGAGTTCTTTTTACCAACTTTAAAAGAAAGTAAAGAAAACTAAACTAATTCCTCCTATTCCTGCACTAAAAAATGTTAGAACCTACACACGGTTAGTCAAAAATTAAATCGTGATGGTGGGCTTCACAAGCCTAAATTTCTGACTGTTATAAAAAAATTTGCCCTTGTCAGCAGTATGTGCTAAACAGTGGCATAGATGCACTAAAGTATGGTGCAGAAGCGCTAAAAGACAGAGCCTACACGCTATTTTGAGACATGTATGCGCTAATTTGGTGCTTCTATGCATTGAAATAGAAGAGAAGAATATGTGCTAGAAAGAAAGTCAAATGCGCTAAGGTATGGTTGTTACATGCTAAACAGTGCAATGTATGCGCTAAAGTTTATCAAATATGCGTTACAGAAAGTCTTGGATGCGCTATTTTGTTATTCTGACGTGATTGTTGTCTTCTACCTACACAAAAAACTATGTTATTTTTTGGGACGTGCCCCACGATGGGCGCCAAAGATGTACACAGAAAAATGTGGTGATCAAAACAAAACAATTGAGATCAAATGACCTACATACCAATGAGACTCTTGGTGCAAGTATAAACTAAATTGGACTAGTTTAGCTTCCCAAGGGGTGTCCCATTGTTCTCTATCTCACATGATCCCTCAAGCCAATGTTTTACTCTCATATCATTGAGCAAATGACTTAGGAATGTTAACTCCAAGAATGAGTGATATTGTGATCTATATGCATGAATGCATTCTAAGATCTATATGATATGTCCAAACTATGATGTTTAAGCTAAGATGAAGATACTGATATGATAAATATATTGCCAAATTATCCTAACATGATATTCTAGCATAGATATATTATGATATGAAATGCTTCTAAATGCTTAAGTGATATTCTAACAAAGAGAGGCTAAAATGCTTAATACAATTTAGACTATAATGTAAATGCATAAAACTTGAATATGAGAATGAAGAATGAGAGCTCTATTTATAGGAATAATAGGGCAATGGATGGTTGAGATTGAATAATCTCAACAAGGGTTAGGATTGAAAGTTATCAATCCATGTTTACAATTTTCACCAATGAAATGGTGACAATTGTCAACAAGAGGTTGCTTGAAAGGAGATGTAAGAGGCATTAAATGCCTGAGGAGACATGAAGGTTACCTTAAGAGTTTGGGTGAAGGTTAGGTTAGGGTCATCCATTGGATAAAGTTTTTTTTACCCAAGGGATAAACTCGTGTGCAAGGGTTAATAGGATAACTATGGTCAAAGCCACAAATGCTTGATGAGACCCTTGGGTTAGATGAAGGTTGAGTTAGAGAGAAACTCTCTAACCATCAGAGGAGGTTGAATTAACCATTAATGGTTAGGAAGACTCTGGGGACAAATTTGTAAGAGTCCTTCCAAATTTGGGGAACTCAACAAGTTAGCTTGTTGAAGAAATAAAGCTTTAAATGCATTTAAAAGACTTTCCTCCAAATTTGAGAAGTGACCTTCTCAAATTTAAGGAAAGGACGTGATTAGGAGTTGATTAGGCTAATTGATTAGGATTAGATGGGTTCTAGAAGAATGGTTAGAAGGCAAGTGGGAAATGTAGGAAAGGGTAAGTGAGAGAAAAAGGATTTTAATTAAAACAAAATTGTCTTATTTCAATTAAAATAGATGCAACTTGCATAAATACAAGTGGGGGATTTTAATAAATAAATTTGATTTATTTATGTGCAAAGGTCAATTTAATTAAATGTAAATTTAATTAAAAGGGAGAAAAGGGATTTAATTAAATAAAGTGATTTATTTAATTAAAGGCTACAAAAGGTTTATGTGAATTTAGTTAAATAAATTGAGTAATTTATTTAATCGAATAGATGAAAATTAAAAAAATTAAATAAAATTTAATTAATAAGGGGATGTGGTTTAAATAAATATTAAATATTTGTTTAGGAAGGTGGTCAGATTTATACGTCTACAATATGATTGCTTAAATGTTTTACAACAATATTGACATACAAATTCGAGGAGAGAGGATTTGTAATGTCCGCATAGATTCGGTTGATTTCAATGCTACCAAGGTTAACATACTTCCTATAAGGGGGGATCATAGTTTCTGTTGATTTCAATGCCACCAAGGTTAACATGCTTCCTATCTAGGTTCATCTCCTAGAGCTACCTTTGGATTTTTGGGATGAAGATATCATTCAAGGTATAGCTAATGCTATTGCTCAATTTATTTCCATAGACGATGTTACTAAATCTAGAACCAACTTTCTTTTTGCTACATTTCGAATCTTGGTTGATTCTAGTTCAGAGTTAAACTATATTCCAAGTTTGGGTTCGGGAGCGTGATCTCATTATGAGACCTCGCAGTTGTACCACCTCCACAATGTTGGGCACTTCCTCTTGATCTGCCAAGATCTTCATGATAATGTTCATTCCATCAAAATCATGTTTGGTGTCGGATGTCCTCTCCCTCAAGAGGTGTTGGAAACTTTTGTGAGTTTGAAGTTGGGTGTCCTCTCCCTCAAGATGTGTTAGATACTTCTGTGAGCAACCTCATGGCCAAGGTTCCAAGTTCATCTTTGGAACAAGTTGAGTCTTACTATGAACTTGGTAGACAAGTTGTTGCAAACCTTTGTTGATGACCACACAAATGTGGGCAAAAGATGTTGCAAGTTTAAAAGGAAAATGTTGTGCTTGAGAATCCTTCAGATGACTTTTCCCTTATATGAGCAAAGTTGTTCATTCTCATCCATCACCCCTTCTGAGGCCTTGAATGATGTTTGGCTTCAAACCACCTTGACTGTCTTGGCTTTGTGATTGGTTTTGGGTTCATTCCTTAACCTCCTTTCAATTCCATCCTTAGAGCTCAAAAGCATTTTTTGTTTGTTTTTGTTGGCTTCTATCTTTCCTCTTGTGAGATACATGTTCTTTATCACTTTGACTATTATTTTTCAGCTCTTAGCTCCAACTTTTTTTTGTACTTAAGTCTAAGCCCTTTAATCCCTACCTAATCAAAACTATATATATATTTTTCTCTTAAATTTAAAAGTAATATTACTCTCATATTTTTATACATAAATAATATTAGTTTAAATCTACATTGGTAATGTATATAATAATAGTTCCTTCATTATTATGAAAGTAATATTTCATCCTGTGTAGGTTGAGAAACATACTTTGAAATTCAACTTCAAGGAAAGGAAAGCCGCAAGTTACTGTTAAATTTCATAAGTTTTCACATATACAAAGCTTAGTTAAATTTTGTTGGTTACTATTTACAAAATTGTTTAGTGCGAGGACAATCTAATTTTCTAAAAATGGTTACAAAAAAATAGCGAAATGGCAGATATCTTGTAAACATTTCATGCATACTTTAAACTTTGTTGGTTACCGTTTAGAAATTGATTCAAAAAGTCGTCGTAATTCTTCTATGATTTTCATGCTCACCAATACAAGCAGGTGAAATCTAATTTTTTATAATGATTTTTTTATAAGGCTAACAATGAAATGACCTCATAAAATTTTCTTGCTTGCCAAAAACATATGGAAGAAATGGGTTGATGGATACAGATTATTTGGGGTAAAGTAGCAGACTTTCTTGTTTCATATATGATACATTTTTTCACCCAACAGATTATGGTTGCCAATACAAGCGAGAGAGATAGATTTGATTGGATATGGATTCATTGGGGGTGCAGTAGCACATAATTTTTTATTAATTTTTACAACACAACAGACTCTATCACAGATCTAATAAACATTTTCTCATATCAGCCACAGAAAGAATTAATTAAGATTGAATCCTGGCATTAATCTCAAATACAATCATACAGTGTCTTAAATATGCAGCACAATATGCTGTCTATAATGAGTATGTATATGTATATACTATTTTATAGAGGAATTCTCGTCATGTTAAAAGTCAAAACCAACAAAATACTTTTTAGAGAGTTTATTAAAATTAAAACCTGGCATAAATCTCGAGTACAACCATATAATGTTTTAAATATGCAGCACAGTCTTACTGTGTACAATAAGCATGTCTAGATATCCATTGTTCTGTAAACGAATTTCCTTTATTTGTTGTCATATTAATACTAACCAAATAGTTCTCAAAGAGCACCAGCTTCTGACAAGAGTGGCACAAGCTGTCCATTCTTATGCTTTGCAACAGTATCTACACATAGAAAAATAGAGTTAAAGGTCTTCGAGTAATGCAATATGTCTATAGAACAGCCAAAAACAGAGTTCAAAAGGCTAACAAGCATTAAAATATATATTGTTCATATTTTGCACTCCAGGAAATCGACATCATTAGAATAAGTTGGTCTTGGTATGAGGATGAGTATGGGTTTTGGATTCCCGGTACACTGGTATGGCATTTTTTTTCTTTGGGTGGCGTTATAGGTTTGTATATATGTATGTGTATATAATACTATATATAATGCAATCTTTGTCTATTGTGAGGAGCAGCTAAAAACAGAGTTCAAAAGGCTAAGAAACATTATCTACACATAGAAAAATAGAGTTAAAGGTCTTCGAGTAATGCAATATGTCTATAGAACAGCCAAAAACAGAGTTCAAAAGGCTAACAAGCATTAAAATATATATTGTTCATATTTTGCACTCCAGGAAATCGACATCATTAGAATAAGTTGGTCTTGGTATGAGGATGAGTATGGGTTTTGGATTCCCGGTACACTGGTATGGCATTTTTTTTCTTTGGGTGGCGTTATAGGTTTGTATATATGTATGTGTATATAATACTATATATAATGCAATCTTTGTCTATTGTGAGGAGCAGCTAAAAACAGAGTTCAAAAGGCTAAGAAACATTATAATATACGTTGTTCATATTTTGTACTCCTCGAAATCGACCTCACAATAAGTCAGTCCGAGTAAGGGGATGGATTTGGGGTTCAGATACACCGATATGGCATTTTTTTTCCCTTGGGTACAATTATGGATTTGGGTATGGGTATGGACTCATATATATATATGAACTCAAAATTGCTGATAAATGAAATATTTATAAATGTCATAATTTGCAAAGATGAAAACACTTGTAAATTCACAATATGATAATTCAATGATTTGTCAAATGCCAATACAAAAGTGAAAGTTACAATCAAATATTCAATAGTTTTCGTATTGCTCTTCATCGAGAGCATCAAAGTTAGCATTTAGTTCAGTTTCATTTGAACCACAATTAACCGCAATGCCACTCCCACTAGCCATGCCATATGCAAAAGCTACCTCATCTAAAGAGAATTTGGCAAGTAGTGCAACTATGATGTTTAAATTAACACATTCAAAAGTCAGATCCCAATTCCTCATCAACCCGCCATTGTATTCAGGTCTCTTATGTGAAAAAGAAACAAGTTGGGGTGTGAAAAAAGAAACAAGTTGGAGCGCAGCGCACAGAGACCAACTTTGTAATGCCCCCTTCTTCATCCTAGGTATTTGGAGAGGACCCTTTAGCCTATTTCATTTCGGTAGGCTATTTTGAGGTTTATGAAGGGAATAATTTAATTATTTAAACAAGTGTCTTAAATTAATGTTTTACTGGCAACTTGCATTTAATTAAATGTGTTATTACATTGCATATTTTATTTTTATAAGGTGACTTTAGCTAGGGCCATAATGTAAAATAATATAAAGTAGCTTTTAAGGAGCTAAAAAAATTATTATTTAAAAAGTGATTTTAAATATCACTTTTGGAGACTCATTTCATTCATTCTGCATATATGATGTTCTCTTGAAACGCCAATTGTGGAGGTTGAACAGGCTTGCTCAACAACAATCTTAGAACAAAAACCCTGAGGCAAAAATTGGTTTCGGATGTGAAAGATCTTCCCCAGCCTATACGCCGTGATACATTCAGAATCAGTTTGTGTTGAATGTTTGAGGAGTACTAGACAAAGCTGAATTGATACGTTTCTTTCAGGTTTGCAGAGTTTGCAATTTATAAATTCATTGGGATATGCAGAGAAATAATAAATTTTAAGAGTTTGAATTATTTCTCTGGCAGATTATTTTATTTGAGTCTCCTACTAGACTCAATCGCCTCTTTTGCCAAAACTTAAGTGACATCAATTCACACATTAGAGGCCATTCTAGTTGGATATCATGATCCAATATACTGGCACACAAAAAAATGGAATAATATTGGTTGCGCAACCCGATACTTGGTAAGGGAAGTCGTGGCCATGAAATATTAATCCGGCAGGGTTTGCATACATTAGACTTGGTAAGAAGGATGGAAGAGGTATAAAAAGCCGTGGGACCTAGTTTGGTCACTAGACCCACCAAATATTAGGTGTGGAAGATATTAAGAATATTACCAGCTGCATTTTTTTATTAAGTCATTAAGAGAGAAGGAACAAAAGAACTTTGGAAGCATGAAAATTTGGGACTCTCTTAAATATGGGAGCAAAAATCCAATATTAAGTATCATCACATGAGAAGGAATTTTCTCAACAAGATAAATGAAAGGGCTTCAAAACTAAGTGGATGTTTTAACTTTTAACCAATAGAAAGGCAAATCATCGCAACATAAATGCCATAAGAGGACAAATGTAAACAAGAATTGAAGCAATGGTTTACACAAAAAAAGAAACACAAAATTTATATTGAATGTTTTGCCATTGTCTATGGCAAGTGACAATATAGACAATATCAAGGAAGCCAGCATTGGCATAGTGCGAACCTTGCCACCAAAGTTCAAACCCCATTGGGGTGCTATTGCTGAGTGTTTATTTTGGGGTTGAGGTCCCCCATTTGTGACCTCGTCAGTTCATAGCTCCAAGTCAAAAACCTTTGCCCCTCTCGACAATAAAAAAAGGTGACAACATCAAGAAGAACCATTAAAATATTGTAATGAACGACATAAATATATTTATTTAAACCTACAGAGATCACACAAAATTAATATATGGGATGGAACAATACAGAAAATATTTAACACCAAGTTATGTGAAAATTAGCTACATCTTACCCTTGTTGATATTTTGACATTCTGTGTAATGTTGAATTAACGGTCACTTAGATGGCAAAATTAATAAACTCTACAAATTATTCAAGTCTTAATACTCTGATGAGTGCTTCTGCCTTAGCTGCTCATTAATAAGTCAACATGGCATCACATGCGTCTCATCTTCAACTTGCCCATGTTTGTTGAACATATATGTTCTTCCCTTTTGATTCGTTTCTCTATTTCTAATGTAAAATGATGAGAACTTAATATTAATTGATTGACTATATGCTTTTTATGCATTGAGAATCTCTTTAAAATTACTTTGTTTTCTATAGGTGATTAATGGATTAATCTCACATAGATTGAATCTCAACTGCTAACATGATACTGCAAAAGCTTTAGTACTGTTTTTCAATACCTTGTCCCAAACAGTTGATGGCTCTTCAGGCAATCTATCTCTTCAACTCCACATTTTTTAATCTATTCAACCCATCTCGGTGCCAACCCTTCTCTTTAGTTGAAAGCATTGCTTAGCACAGTAATCTGTCGACAATTCTGAGCCTTAATTCTAACTTACCAGTACAGCCCTGCAGACTTGTCAGTTCAGTTCTGATCCATCCTAGATCTGGATCTGGGTTCGGTTCTGGCAAGGGTACAGACAGGGTTCACAAATATCCCTGGGGTTTGTCCAGTACAAACACGGCAAACCTGTGACAAATTTCCCCACTTTTTTCTACTGTTACAACAAATCCAACTGATTTCTAATATTTTTTCTATGATTTTAACTGTTTCCTGCATTCAAATTTGAGTTTAATATTGTATGTTCTTGTTTGCTAGCAGTCAAGTCTAGAGATTGACCGGGACAAGATCCAAAGATTGACCACGGCAGGATCCAGAGATTGGCCAAGGCGGTAGAGTTGGTAACAACCCACGACCAAGCATATTCTACTTGAGCTACATAGCCTCCTGGGGCACAACAATAATCTTCTGAAATTGAGGGCATTCCCATTCTGTCGGTATTGACACGGGCTGACAAGCAAGACCAAAAGAATAGGACCTTACATAGATACTCTGAATGGTTCTAGATCAGGGCACCAACAGCTAACTTGAATTGCAAGAACCATTGCATTGAGAATGATTAGGGAGAACGCATGCACTACACATATCCCTACAGGGTCATTCTGTATTCTACTACTCTACCAATAATATATATATTTTATAGTAATTATTCTTATATTGTATTTAATGGTCCTTTAGTCGTTTAGGTAGTTTCTATTTTTGTTAGTTTGTTTCTGTTTTAGAAACTTCTGTTTGTAAATCTCTATTTAAGAAGTTTAATCTCCTTTGCAATTTATAAATTTACCATTACGTGGTATCAGAGCCCAGTTAAATTTTTTGGCGCTAATTTTTAAAAAAATTGTAATTTTCCTAAAAGAATTTTCAAAAAATTCTTTTATAAGTGTTTTTGCTCAATTTAATATATATATATTATATATATATCGAGGGTTCTTTTACAGAAGCTTTTTTATTCGAAGTTTTTGCTGAAGGTTGGGTGTGTTTTTTGTGAGAAACGTGTGGATATGTTTCTGCCTGCACAGAGGGTTTTTCTGCAAAATCGCATGACGCGTTTTTCTTCTGGTGGCTGTGTTTCTGAAAATCGTGGGAGGAATTAATCATCTGAAGAATCGCGGTTTTGTTAAGAATCATGGGCGTCTTTGCAAATTGTGTTGGGTTCACGTGAAGGATTTGCAACGAATGTGTCTCATTTGTGTGGATTTAACAACATAAAAATCATACCAGAATTTGTCCGCAACAGGTCAAAGTTACTCTGCTCACGGCCTCAGGTTTCTCCTGCATGCCAGGGTTCCTATTCTATGTGCGAAGGTTTTTCGGTTTTTGTTCTGCGCAAGAGGGTTTTATCGGTTCCTGTTCCTTTTTCTGTTGTGTGACTTCCATGATTTCTTTGCATCTTTTTCCAGCTCGCAACTAGGCCTCGTTTTTCCACCTCTACTACACGCAGTCTGGGCGTATTTCTGTGGATGGTTTTCTGGCTGTTTTCTACAGGGGATTTGGTACTCTCTGCGACATGTCTGGTGATTTCTTCCAGGTCATGTTTGCCTTTTGCAAAGTTTTTTTGGCACAATGAACTAGGGTTTGTTTTTACCACGTGATGACAAGGTGTTCAACCGCATGAAGATTTTTTGGCAATGGCTTTCGAGTGCAGCAACCAGGAAGGGTTTCAGTCTAGTATTTTCAGGTTTTTTTATTTTTTCCAAAAAAAAAACCATGGTGAGTTTTTCATTTTTTGCACGATTTTTTCAAATAAAAATCATGGGTTTTCTGTTTTTCACGACTAGGGTTTCAGCATGCAAATATTTTCTATTTTTTGTACCGTGCTAAGGGCTTCTAGCCATGTCTCTATTGCCGCACGAAGTCAGTTGTTATTCTTCTGTTGCATGAAGTATGTTGTTCTGCAACATCTAGGGATTAATGCCAGCAGAGTTTGACGATTTTTCCACAAAATCGTGGTTTCTTGCAACTTATTTTGGGTCACACCTAGGGTTTCTAGGGCGATCAATGTTCTTCTACAAAAAGTTTTTCACAATTTTTTTACAAAATTGTGGTCTCACTTTTTTTTTGCCAATTTTTTATCAACAAAATCAAAGTTTTTTGAGAAGATGATCTGGATATCAGAAGGGATAGCTTTGTTACCCAACATCATGTTGAAAGGATTGTGGTTAACTTGGTCATATCTAGAAGTTTTGCCCAATAGACTCATGTCAGAGCATTATGAGAATAAGGGAGCAGCCTTCTATGCTTCCATGGCCAAATGACCTGCAGATTATGTCAAGTATTCTGTCGGGTAGTTAGTAGAACGACCATTAAGGAAAGGTATTAAAGTAATTGTTCTTATATTGTACTTAATGGTCATTTAGTCATTTAGGTAGTTTCTATTTTTGTTAGTTTGTTTCTATTTTAGAAACTCCTGTTTGTAATTTATCAATTTACCATTACAATACATATATATATACACAGAGAGAGAGAGAGAGAGAGAGAGAGAGAGAGAATTAAACGGAATTATAAACTTAAATACATTTGATAGTATGATACTTCATCATTGATCAACGCCAATGCCAATGCCAATGCCAAATGCCGAAATGGTAGTGATAAAGATAAATGTTAAATGCCAATCGATAGTTAAATATTTAATATTTATCTTTATCAGTTGGCATTTAATAGTGATAATTTTAGTTGTCCAAGTTCTTGATTTTGGTCTCTACTCCCAGAACCCCTCATTGCAATCAAATTTCTTATTATGACATGAGGTCCCAATAACTAGTGGGGGTTTGGGAGTGGAGACACTAATGGATTTGAGGGGCACCAATGATAAGCAACACAAAGTGTTAGGTGTGAGAAAATCTTGATGATAGAAGGGGTACAAGGGAACTTTCGTTCCCCCACAGGTAAAATGTGGGGGTTTAGTGACTATGCTCCCAAATAAATATTAGAGAAAATGAGAAGAGAGATTGAAGAGAGCAAAAAGATCTTTGTATTGGGTGAAATGATGCTTTTAGAGTTTTTGGATGCAATAAAAGAGTCAAAAGGTGTCTTTTTTTGTTACTTTTAGTCACTCAGCACCTCTGGGTACTCTAGGTACACCTGGGTATGTACCCAAGAGAAGTGTGGGAGGCCTTAAGGGTGTACCCAGTAATTTAGATTATATTAATACATTCTATATTCCTTATTATATTTACATAAATGGATATCAGATATATTTTTTATGTTACTAATATATATGAAATTTCATAAATATCATGTTTTTAATGCTGATATTTATACTTATTATTTATTAAAATATAATCTTATAGAAACATATCTCATATATATATATATATATATATATATGAGATATGTTTTTGTATGGATGAACCCAAAACAAACCCAGCCTGATTTTTTTATGTCACCAAATCTACGAAGCAAACCCTAACCAATGCTAGGAATGTTAACTTAAAATATGTTAGAAATAAAATCAATGTTTAAGACTAAACATTTGAGCTAATAGTTATCTCATTTGTCAAAGGCTAACTACTTATTTAATACTTATTGATAGTGAGCTTTGAAAAATAAAGCTTTTCTTGTAAATCTAATGCATGGTAGTTTCTCCTTGCTATTGTTTTACTTTGAACCCTAATCATTCATTCGGTATAAGATTCTCGTCTACTAGCATTGCTGTGCCTGCCTCTACCACAGGTACTAAGTGTTTGGCTTCTTCTCCAGGTTGGGGGCATTGATGTTGCTCCTGAATCTCTTTCTTCTCTAGAGGCATGGGATAGGACAGAGATAGCCATTTATAGTGGCATCAGTAGTGTAGTTATAGGTATTACACCTGGCAAGCCACCTCCCAAGATTTCTTTTTCTTTTTCTATGAGTTTAGGTGCAGTAGCTTCTAGGTTAGAGGGTGCAGTTTTTAAGAATAAAAAATTGTGAGCTGAAACTAAGGTAAAGTTAATTTTGTTCCCTATTTTAGTTTTTGGGGAACAAGTATTAGGAGATGAGTTCTTCTCAAAATGTGGTTTGGTCTGCCATTTTTATCACCCATGGCCCAGTGTTTCTGATATGCACAAATGGTCGTCAAGCTCAGCAAACATACATGGAAATCCATCTTGAAAATTACCCATGTGGTCAGGGTTTTTTTATTGCAATGTTTGAAATACCCAAACATAGAGACTTTATTCTTGATGATTGGATTTGGGCATGGAGGAAGCATTTGCTCCTCGTGAGGCCATAGTTCCCAAATTTCAATTCTTTAATGGAATCTCTTAATGTCATGCCAATTTGAATTAGGCTTCCTAACCTCCCTCTTCGATTTTGGATTCATTCTTGTCTTGTAGCACTTGGTAACTCCTTGGGAAGGTTACCATCTACAAATTTTGCCCATATTTGATTAAGCTAGATGTTTTGAAAGATCTCCCACCAGATATTGTGGTAAAAGTTGCAAATTGATCTGGAAGCAGCTTTTAAATTATGAGAGACTCCCATGCCATTGCCACAAGTGCTTTGCAACAAGACATGCTGCCGCTGACTGTTCTAGCCTTAACCATAAATCTGCCAAACAAGCTTCATGATGAAAGAAGCTCTTTCCCACCATTTTCATGTCATGAATGCTTCAAAGGAGGCTCTATCCCTTCAAAGACCCCACAATTATCTCTGATGTTTTAAAGCCTCGTTAGGGAGATCCTTTAATTCCTTCTTTGTCTTCTAAGAAGTCTTAGGAGAAGGCTTCTTTGATGGATGTTGTTTCTGCACATGCAGCACCATCCCTGGCAATCCTTCTTTCTCTTCTAAGAGGTTAAATTTGAAAGCTCCATTGGAAGATAAAGTTTTTCCTTAAATCCCCTTTAGAATATAGGGTGGAGGCAACAATTAAGCCTCCAATAGATTCTGTAGAGGCTCTCGTTCATTTAAATAAGGAATGTACTCCATGTGAGGAGAAACCTCTTATGTCAATGGAGCAGCATGATTTGGAATTTCCAGGAGGTGTGGATTGGACTATGGTTTCCAATCAAAATCCAGTGGAAACAACAAAAATTACCTCTAATGTGCTTAGATGTTGTAGTAAGAGTTCAAAAGGCTTGCTGTGATAGATCTTATCCAGCTTTAAGTTTTATCGTCATTTCACAGGAGAGAGCCCCAATAGAACCCTCACTAATATATCTAAAACAAAAAATCAAGCTTTAGTTTAGTACATTTTGGAGGCTTTACAATTCTCTTTCCAAAAGTTGCACATGTGCAATTATATTAGACACATCCCTACAAGAAATCTTACACACAGCAATAAAGTGACATGAAAAAAAATTCAGCCATCAAAGGAAAGAAAGATATGAAATTGAATAAAAATAATTGAAATGAAACTTCATATCAATGTAAATTATATACTATAAACCAAACAATTGTTGAGATACGTTTCTTTGAATTACTAACCATCACAGCCACCAATGTGTGTGCCTCCAATGAATACATTTGGGACAGTACGTTGTCCTGTCCATTCTTTCAAAGCTGCCTGTACATCTGGTCCATCACCTGTATGAGTGAAATCCATAAAACAGTGGCATACAATCAAACATGTATCACCAGAGCTCAAGAGAAATTATTTAACAGAGATCTACAAGAATACATTCAATGAGTTTTAATATTTTAAAATGGAAATACTTCAACACATTCACAAGTAGCTAGATCAATGGCAGCAAAACAAGGTTTAAATTACAAAGCATTGCCAACACTGAAAACAATTTATTACAATGTTAAGATTCCAAAAGTCATGCAAGTTGCAATATGAAAAAACACATTATGTAACCAATCAATGCCACACTTCCACTAAATGGAGATATTCTTTTATTATAACCATCAACTATAGAAACAATGACAACATTACTATGGAAACACATGGATCTCCAATGAAATTTGCAAACAATTTTCAAAATAAGTATAACAATCAATTTTGCTCACCCTAAAACCCAAAGCTAACAGAATCTATCCAATATGTCTGTTAGATAAAACTCAAAATTAAAAAAACATATTGAATGGAAATTAATCCTAATGTAAGACGCTCGTACTAATCTAAAATCCCTTTTTATATTACCTTAATTAATAAAATCAACATCTTACTAATCTACTCATCACAAAACAAGCGCTCACACAATACACAAAATGTAAGTGGGTATTTCAAGCCTCAAAAGTTCTGTTCAACTTCTTATGGCTCTCTGCAGTGAACTCTTCTCATGATCTTGTTTCCCTGGCTTTTAATAATCTTAAAATGTCATTGCAAGTTGATTCCATGACATTCAAGGCACTTACCCCGCTTATAGAGCAAGGTAATAGATGCTAAACACCAATTTCATTACCTCATGGGTGCTGCTCAGATCAGTGAGGATCAAAACATTCTTCTATTCACCTTTCTATTTACCATCATGACCAGTATTGACTGAAACATCCTTCTCCTTACTTATTCTCTTTACCATCAATGGTTGGTTCAACTGATTCCTACCATGGAAGCAAGGGAAACAAATAATCTCTCTTTTCATTCTTGGTTTTTCTCCTCAATTTTTTACTTCATCTTCATGATTTTTCTAAATTACTTCCTCATGGTCTTCATGTGAACACTATACCATGTACTTGTGTACCTGAGACCAAACCTATTTGCAGGCGAGAAAAGCTGTTTTGAGTGTTAATCATCAACCTTAGCAGTGTCCTCTATCTTCCTTCTGACTGTCAAGCAGTAGAAATAAGAGATGTATTACATTTTACATTGTCTTTTATCCATTGTTTCTGATGGACTGTTCTTAGAGAGCAGCTTTCTCAAGAGGTGACTCTTAACAACCTCTACATATGTTTTGCATGGAATTGCACTGATCTCTAAATGGCATGGATATTTTATTGCACGATTCACCAATATGAATCTTACATTCATTACTTTGTTATTCCCTATTTCCATGCTACAATTGAGTAACATAGAATGCTTAAAGTATGAGCTTCTTATGCTTTATGACAGATTCATAAACATCACACTGAAAACTAATGAGAGAAATTTAATTTCATATTATCCATATCCACTTGAGCTCTAGGTATTATCAACTTGCAAGAATAAGCATGAAGTGAGTAAATGATAACAACAACACAAGCAAAATAACACAAGATTAACCCTAGATAGATTCAATATGGGGGAAAACTTTAGCAAAGTATCCACTATCAATCAATTGTACAAGCTGGCTCCCTTCATGAAGGCCACTCTAGCATCCTCCCACCTGCACCTAATGTAGTCAACTACAATGGCTAAATACAATCTTAAGGAACATGGTGATGGACTTCCACCTTTAATTGCTAATAAATTAATAATCCTAGGACTAGTAATGCTAGAATGCAATTCTTAAGAAAACTCTCTTCAATCCTTCCTTGCCTTCCCATGAAGAAAGAATCTCCTCGCAGGTACCTCGATGGATGAATTTATGCTAAAAGCTGGATATATGAATTGACCAAAAGGTAATGGAATGTCCCTCATGCGAAAAGACGGAAGGAGAACCAATACAACTCCCCACACAAGACTTCAATTATATTGTTTTTGTCTTCCGAAAAAAGCAATACCAATCTCTTTGCTCTGTTGGAGTCTTCAATTTTAAATTTGAAAATTCAGTCATGCTGCAATCATGACTTTGTGCATACATCAATTCAAAATACATGCTAGTCTACAAATCACTCTCAAAGGAAACTACAAGATTTATCCCTAAACAATGGCTCATTGAGAATACAGACAATAAACATACATACTTAGTAAATTTCTCGGAACACCAATGATGCTGAAAACCAGACTAACCATGCTACATTGTATTGCCCAAAATGCATTCTACCTTAGTTGATAGTCCACTGCAATCTATACATGCATGGAAAAACGAGAAACAGCTCAAGACAACCTTTGTGGCACACTGCTAGACGTCTCCAATGTGGAAAATCATACCTTGCTATACTGAGAAACTGCAAAGTCTCCATTCTGCTACATCATCTAGACAATTTCAACCCCAATAGAATACGTGTTTAGATATTTTTCACAGCTAATTCTGTCATTGTTAAGAATTTAATGTATATTTTGTTACAAGTGTGGTTGTTGTTGCACCCAAAGGTCGACCTGTTAATGCCCGATACAACCGCTAGACTTATAGAATCCACATGAGGCGGTTAAGCCATGTCACAAACCCGAACGTTGCGCTGCACAACACAAAGAGACCAAGGGCGCACACCTTGCAACAACAACCCCCCCAGCTCAAGCGAGGGGTTTGAACCTGTGACCAAGCTCTAATACCACTTGTTACAAGTGTGGTTGTTGTTGCACCAAAAGATCAACCTGTTAATGCCCAATACAACCACTAGGCTTATAGAATCCACAGGAGGCGGTTAAGCCGTGTCACAAACCCGAATGTTGCACTGCACAGCACAAGGAGACCAAGGGTGCACACCTTGCAACATATTTTGCATATTTTTAATGCAGAATCATCTGGACCCATAAGCAATCCTGCATTGCCCAAAAATACTGGCTGATTAATCTAGGTTGGTTTTGGCTTTCTGTATTTTGCAGGAGCTATTTTTCTCCTTTTGTTGGTTGAAATTTATAGATAAAGCTGGACGCAGATGTTAACAGATTTATTTATTATTAAGGTTGGTTTGTTATCTCTGCTGATTCCATTAGGCCCGCATTTCTTTTGTCTTGGAATAGGCATCCCTGCTGGGACCCAACAGATCTCCCTTAGACATGAGGATTCCTTTATGCTGAGTTGTTGATTTATTCTTTGATGAGACCCACTTAGAACAGGATGTCAGAGCCAACAACATCTAAAACTCCTTCCAGTTTCCTTGTCTGTTGATTTGTCTCACTGCACCCCATGAATTTTTCTTCTTTGACTGGTTTTTAAATATCTTGTTGTACACTACATTAAGGACACTACTATTTGCATTCCAGCTGTTACTCTGTGCTGGGCATAAAAATCAGTTCCCATAAACCCAGTCGTGAGTCGAAAAGGACAGCAGTATAGGTCTTTTGTATTGCCGGGCCTTCCAACATGACAGGTAAATTTAAGTCTTGGCTAATCTTGGCTTGCAGCGAACTGCTGGGCAGTTATGTTATTAACTTATTAACCCTTGCCATTCCAATCATCCTCACCGCAAAGTCTGACATTTAAATTTTGGGCCATTACTCTTGAAGGTGGACTTGCATTTAGCAGTTCCAAGGTGTCTAACTGGAGCCAACAACATCAACTTCTATATCCAATGGCCCCACCCAATTGTGACCTTTGTTTTTACCTTTAAGGCAATATGCCTGTAAATTATTTGAAAGGCAAAACCAATGCATAAAAGTTCTGAGTTGAGTTCACTGTCTTAACTCTAGCTACATTGAGAGTAGTGTTTATGTGGAGCTAAAAGATTTTTCTGCCCTTCACTGCAATCCAGAGTTTAGTCTGCATTAGTCTTGCACCGCTAATAAACCGCACACTTCTCCACAATATTGGGGTTTGGGGCATTGTCCCCCAATGTGGGCTTTCGGGGCCAGCAGCCTTCAAGAAAAAAAATTGGGCCCTTTTTCAAGGAAGTTAATTGACCCATGATTTTAGGCTCCTTACTTTGTGATACCACTAAATTGTGTCCTATTGGGATGTGGCCATAAATATGGGCAAGGAATATCTTATTGTGAGTGAGTTCAAAGCAAAGTTTAACTGCCAAATTGACTCAACAAGACACAGTTAAAGATCTCCTATATCTCCTATTGAGAGAACTATAACTCTGCAGTTAATTGTAATCCTGTTATTGAGATTAATACATTGAGTGTGCTCTAGAGGCGGACTTTTTCCCAAAAGAATTTGCCCAGGGCGTATCTAAAGTTATCTCTTGATGTTATTCTGCTGAAATTTGTATACATTTATTCTTATTTGCATTGTTTCACTCATAGGATTAGTGTGGATCTAGTCTATTTTCCTTTCAATCATCTGCGACTTTTTTTCTTCTAATTTTTTATACTTTTTTTTCTGCAACCCTCTGCTATTTCAACCTCATAGAATATACAAGATTTTGTATGCAGACAAATTTATCAGCTGTAATTCTAGTTCCTCTATTTTCCATGCTTCCTTCCAGAACCTTCTATTGCCTACTTCTTGCACTATAGACTCTCTGCAGCGAGTGTTACTCTTCCACCCTCATTGCCATATAGAACAAGTGGCAAGGAATTAAAACACCAGACATGGATCAAAATTATAATTATAGATCCTATAGGTGCAAGGAAAACCGATTCTGATATTAATTTGCATGGGAATTTCATTTGCTCAATTCACCAATATGAATCTTACATTCATTATTTTGTTGCTCGCTGCTTCAATGCTTCAATTGAGCAACATGGAAAGCTTATAGTATGATGTTCTTATGCTTTATGATTTATTCATAAAAATCATACCATTAATGAAAGAAAGTTCACATTATGAATATCCACTTGTGCTCTATGTGTTAGCAACTCACAAGAAGATGTCCTGAAGCAATTTTATGAGAAAAACACGAAATTTATATTGGAGATTCACAATATAGAAGAAAAACTCCAGCACAACATCCACTATCAATCAATTGTACATCCTTGCACTGTTCATGAGGGCCACTAAGAACCACACCCTAGATTAATCTCACTTGCACCTAATTTAGTTAACTTACCCTGACTACATAAAATCTCAATAAAAGTGGCAATGGACTTCTACCTTTGATTGTCAATAACCCTAAAACTAGTAATGGACTTCTACCTTTGATTGTCAATAACCCTAAAACTAGTATGACTGGAATGTACTTCTCAAGAGAACTCTATCTTTCCAATTCTTACTTGCCTTCCCATGATGGAAGAATCTCCTTGCATATACCCTAGTGGGTGTATTTATGCTAAAGGATGGGTAAAGGAGTCAACCAAGAGATAATAGAATGTTACCCATGCAAAGAGACAAAAGGAGAACTGATTAAACTTCCCAAGCAAGACTACAAGTAATGTCCCCTTTTAGAATATACCTGACTTCTGCCCAAAAATAACAATACCAATAATACAATTTATTTACAAGAGTATTCTTTCACTAAATTACACTATAGCAATTGCATTTAGGAAAATAATCAATTAACATGAAGCAAAATAATAATGACAACTCTTATTGTAAATATGCACATTATAACTTATTCCTATGTATTTGAGGGGAAAGCACGATAGGGTGCCTAGACAACTACCCTCCTCAACTAAACCCAATGGTGCTGAACATCCAACTAAGACAGTTCAGCCCCTTGGCCCACAAATACCAACTCAATAGATGGACCACTTAATTGAGGGGGCCCGTACTCCTACACCTCCCTATTATGTTCCCTTGAGATTTCTTAAAATGATTGCCTTAGAAAAATCAAATTTGCATAATTACTTAATGTAATGTCCCCTACCGGTACAGTGCCTTAACCTGTAGCTGAAAGCTTGATTATGGATAACCCTGCAATCACAAGAATGTGCACACACAATACCTACAGCATATAAGTATTTCGAATCAGCCTAATTTAATAATACTAACATGCAGACAGAAGAAAGTATCATGGACTAAAGGGAAAGCAAAGGGCTGCTTGCCTACCAAATCCAAGGGCTGGTTGCTTCAAACCCCCTTGCTAGATGGGGGTAGTCTCCCTATGCTTCCTCTTAATCCTTAATACCTTCAGACACTCAGTCTTAATCTTGGTCTTGGGCAGACTGGCAGGGAGATTGTAACTGGCTCCTTGACTCCATGGGTCTCTGACCACATGACAGCCCCTCGTTGCCACTGGTTACTATCTCCAGTGCTCTCCCCAGGATAGAGGTGAACTTAAGG
This sequence comes from Cryptomeria japonica, assembly GCF_030272615.1. Lineage (NCBI taxonomy): Eukaryota > Viridiplantae > Streptophyta > Pinopsida > Cupressales > Cupressaceae > Cryptomeria > Cryptomeria japonica. The sequence goes on along the minus strand of NC_081408.1, from coordinate 452,070,437 downwards.
TCCGAACAACTCTATAAGGTATTCAGACTTTAATTTAAATGTATCATTCATATAACTCCTAGCAATTTAGTTACATACGGTATAGTTAAACAATGTACAAGTAATTGGATTGTATTAGTCTTTTTAGTGCAACATAATTACAGTGTGTAGGCAGAATTAAATCTATTATAAATGGACCATATAAATATTTTCAGAATCATATTAAATACTGATATAAACTTCAAGATATCTACCCAATACTGTTGGCAATAGTTACGATTCCTGTTATGAGGCGTTAATATCTGCTAATGGTCTTATGGGACCATACGTGGGTCTGAGAATATTGTCTTACGGTTACCAGTGCGTGGTGTAATTAAACACAGACTACTCGTGGGTATGCCAGTTTCTTTTGGCAGCATGTGCTGAGGTGGAAGTGATGATGCCCGATGCTGATTTCTGGGCAATATTTTTATTTCTTACTTCTCGTGTATTTTCTTCCTCTTATACCCTGCTAGATAGAAGGGATGCACCTCTTGAATTATGAAAGGACATATCCCTTCCTAATTACATCTCTTCACAACATAAACAAATCGCATCTCTTCGTACTTTTGGTCAAACTTAACTAACACAACGTTCCATATTGCTAACGTAACCATCAATTAGTCTTTTCCCTAATTGCTGTCCTCATGAATTGATCACCGTCATTGACTATTATTACCGTTGATATTCTTCTCATAACAAACACTGACTATAGTATTATTCATCCTTAGTAATCATCGTTATCCGTTTATTACTCCTGGCCTTGATAATTTTTGATGAGAAATCAACGTAATGATGTCAATCATTTTTGTATATGTCGTCTTCAGGTATGTTCACTGATTTCAAACTTAAGTTGCTTCCCATCGATGAATAATTGTTCGGGCCTGGGTAGTATCGCTCCAATATAATAAATCTGTGTCGATGATTTTTTTGTATAGAACCCAAGCCTATGACTACTTGTGTGGGCAACTATTTCTGAAGATTATTATATTGGCAGCATGGGAAATGATATGCCTGTGAATGGAGAGAAGAGGTGATGTGGCTCATTGAGGGGTTCGTATTTCACCTTTAGAAGAGTTTGGGAGGACTTAATATGGTTGCAAGGGAGACCATTCTGACATACGTCAGATCTGGTCTGCCACAAAGACCACCATTTGATCAGCAGCCATCAAGCTCAAGGAACCGGTGAGGAGAAATTTTCAAGTGTGTTTTCTTGGGTCCTTCCCCTATCTTCAGCCACTAGTCATTAAGAAAGGAGAAGTGGGGCCCGCAAGGACTTGGGCAAAGGCCCTCAAAGGTAAATATCAGCTCAAGGATTAAAAACAGAAATAATATTGTAAAATTTATATTATCATTTGATAAATATGAAATTAATATTAATCAGAGTAGCCAGAAACTCCTTTGTCCCTCCCTGGGCACGCATATCCCCATATCCGTTCCCGTATCTGAAACGGATACGTATCCGATACAGCCCGGATACACGTCGAATACTGTACCCACACATGCACAAAAAACCTTAATTTCCAATCATGTTAGATACTATGTGATCTGATTCTTTTAAAATTTGACGTAAATCTTCCTAAATTTAATTTTTAAAAACTTCATTCATGCATTTTTAAAAAAAAAATTGGTATAAACAAAATCTACACCAAATGAGAAAGACAAATGAAATGTTTTTCTATTTCAGTAACCCATTTTTTGGGTTATCTTCCAATGCAACTCTACTTTTCTTGCATATTGTAAAATGTTAAATCAACTTATCATTATTTATGTAGCAATTATGTGACCATATTGCTTTTGAAGTAATGAAGATCTCCTCGAATAACTTAGAAAGTTGTGTTAAATATGTGTATGTGTTTTTAATAAATGACGTATCCAGCCGTATCCATATTGGGGGTCTTAAAAAATGGCCGTATCTGTATCCGATACCGTATCAGTATCCGTATTTGTATCCATATCCGTTTCCATGCAACTTTGATTGATATTAATATTTAATTAATATAAATTACATATTAAATCTTGTTTATTATTATTATTAAGATTTTATTTAGTTTATTCTATTCATTTATTTGGTTATATATATATATATTTTTATATTTTAATTGTATTATTATTTATTATTAAATTCTATTTTAAAGCAGGCATCATCCTGCTTCGATTGTTTAGATGGGGACATCACACTTAAACAAATATATGTCACTAAATTCACAAACTAAAAAACATGGGATTCAACATATAGCATACCAATTGCTTCAGGAATATAATATTTTTCTGCTATATCTGACTGTTATATAGTTTCAGATTGTTACTGCTTATAAGTCCAATTACTTGTTGTCTTTCAATTTCAGATCAGATCTCACTTGCTTGATCAATGCCTTCTCTCTCTCTCTCTCTCTCTCTCTCTCTCTCTCTCATATCCTCCACGAATGAAGGGTTGCATCCCTTAATCTTCGATCGCTGCTGTTCTTTGGCAACTGCTGCCTTTTCCTTTGATCACTGTAATTAAAGATAACAACCTTTTCTTATCACTGTTTGTTAAGGGTAAATAGGGTCGTTGCTTATAATAATTTCTACCACTAAATTAATGTCTCCAAGAACCTCTAGTAGTAAGTGATTGATGCATTTGCCTTCCTTACAGAGTCAATCCAATATAGATGTTATTTCATATTTATATTATTCTTGTTTCCTTACGGTGGGGGGCATGACACTAAACTTCTGATGTTTGTCCTAAATGGGTCAACTCCGACAATGGCAAAAACCATGAGTTGCACTATGTTAGCCTAATGACAAATTTGTCAATGATTGAAACCTTAGGAATTTTCACATGTGCTCTAACATTTGTAGATCAACATGTCTTTTCAGTCTAAATCTGTTCAAGAAACCCCACAATATGATTTCTCTTTCAACCACTTGGCTATGGGTGCTTATCCAAACATTTTTGGATTAAGATACATCAAGAGGAGATACCTTCCAAGCATTGTTACACCTCCAAATGGAATCTTCCCAGTACACATGAATAGACTATATTTATTATCAACAAGTCAGTTGAACACCCTTAAATGATGTGCCATAGTGCCTTGTTTTAGTTATTCAGTCCTTAAAGTAGTCTTCCTAAGCATGAGGCCTAAGGCTATAGTAGCATGTTTTGCCCACTTGATTTCATGTGGTCATTAATGGCAAGTTCTCCTCTTCCCACCCTTGTTCAATCATTTGTAGCCAATCAAATGCAGCCCCTTCAAGATGCAAATAATGACACTAAAAATTGCGTTACTCCATAGAGTTGAATAAGAAATAACAAGAAAGAGCCAACCCCTCAACTTAATAACAAGCTCAAAAATCAAAATCTTCTCCATTTGTCACCAATCAAATGTTTTCAAAGTTGTGAAGCCATAAACCACAAATATTGCAACCTAGTTAATTAAAGATTTTAAAATTTCACAATCAAACATAATATCATGTATCTTGATAACCAATGTTACCAAGTCCAATCAAAGGCTTGTCCAAGTTCACCTAGAGTCCCACCAAAGGCTAGTCTAGGTTCAAATCTAGGGCCAATTATCCACAAGGATCACCTAGGGTCCTACTTGGGCACGCTAGGCAAATCTTGGGGATAACCACCCTAGATGGGACCCAAACCAGTATAGGGGAGTTCCTAAGGGACCTAATAACATTGGTTATAAAGCCCAAGTGAGAACCTAGGCGATGTGAAAGACCCATTGGAAACCCAAGGTGCTAGGCAAGACCCTAGGTGAACTTGAACCAAACCCAAGCAAACCTAGGGGTACATAAAGGCCACCCAAAGAAGAAACAAAACAAAACAATATTTACCATTTTTATCAACAAAAAAGTATTTGCGTACCTAATTTTGCCCTTGAGTGATAAAAGTGTGAAAATGGCTTTGCCCCCCAAAACCCCCACAAGGAGCATTGCCCCTAGATCCCCGGGAGGGACACTGCCCCTCAACCCCATTAGGGTTCCACTCATAGACCTCACTAGTTACTAGGATCTCTTATCACAAAAGAAACTTGATTAGAATGAGGGTGTGATGAAGTATTGGGATCTAACTCTTAATTGTGTTGACTTAGGTGTTATTGTTGCACAACTTGCCAAAAATCTTTTTAGATGAGGCAACTTGTACATATGGCTAGTGGAAGTGGCATCGTAACTAATTATGGTTCAAATGAAATTGAACCGAGTGTTGATTTTGATGCTCTTGATGAGTAACAATATGAAGATTATTGAAAATCCATTGTAATTTTCATTGTGTAGTGACATTTGACAAGACAACGAATTATGAATGTGTCTTTTCTTTTGTACAAATTATGAGGTATTTAAATATTTTGTTCATTAGCTTTAAAATTTTATAATTTTATTATTATATATATAAAAATTTTAATATATATAGCCGAACTTGAACTCATACCCATACCCAAGGGGGAAAAAATCCTATATTGTTGTACACCTACATAACCTAGAACCGAAAACTTAATTGGTAACAATGCGCATTGTTTCTAGTTCGAATCTTCTTGGAGACCCCTTTACTAGGAAATTACAAGACCAATAATATGTTTATTCAGAAATAATAAAAAGATCCAAGCCCTCAATAATATCACAACCATAGAACTTAGAAGTGAGATTTTCTCCATTAGTCTATGGAATTCCCTTCTCAATTATCTTAGTTACCTTGATAGTGTCCAATATTTTATTTTAATTTTGAAGAAATGCAACATCACATAGTAAAGAATATTAGAACCATATAAGACAAGAAACATGATGAAAAGAAAGATCCCATCATATAAAAGATTGGATATGCTAACCTGTGAGCATTTGCTTGTCTCTCTCTTTCTAAAAATTGTACTCTCTTTCAAAACTAAGAAATACCTTGCATTTACTCTTGTAGTCTTGGACAAATAGTGTACTTCCTCCTCAGTTAGTTGTCATCCTTCCATTGAGACTTTTCTTCCATTTAAGCTGGTGTAACACTATCTTCTACTCCATGGAAACATATCTATTGTTTAGAGTCTTCATTAATTCATTATATTCACAAAAGGAATAATGCCATTACCTTGCTTAGGCTGATTTAGCCAAGATAGTGGCTTAAACTTCTTGTATTTTCATGGTTCTCTCCCTTCAGCTGCTTTAAAGCATTTTCCAGCTTCTTTGCCACCAAAGTATTATCAAGCCTAAATGTTGAGGTTGTTTCTCAACCTTTATAAAGAATTCCATTCCTTGATATTCTTTCCAAAACCCTTCCATCACAATTCATCTTGAACAACTACTTAAAGAATTTGAAAAGGCTCTATTTTCTGGTATTGCTTTTCTTTCTTGTTTGAAATAGGTAAAACGGGAACCAACATAATTGTCAAGGCAAAACTGCCTTGACACTCATGAAACTGCCATGCCACTACAAAACAGCCATTGCAAATGTGTAACTACTGCCACCATGTGTACCTGGTAGCTTTGTCATTGACAAAACCCGTTCTCTATTTTTTGCTCTATTCTGATTGAGGTCCTTTGTTTATTAATGAAGCAATTATTTCTGGGTTCTCGTGGACCATCCAACAATAATACAATTTCCAATTCCAAATCATTTTGTTAAAGCAATTGAAATATATAATCATCCATGTTGTATGTTATCAAGGCCAAAGAATTTCGGCTCTAACATCACTACCATGAGTTCACTATACATGGAGGTGAAGAAAACTCCCCATAAACAGACGGCATACCCACTTCTGTAAATTTTCAGACCATGGTAAGCAGATTCTGCACTAAGGAAATTAACCCTAACTACAGAGTAGCTTAAAACAAAAAACTCCAAACAAAGCAGCAGATCTGAATATGCAAAACTATGAACATATACTGCTGGAAATATAAACGGCAACTACTCACAGATCTGAAATCTTGAAACTGCATCTACCTTCTATTAAAGAAGAAAGAAGAATTACATTCCACTTGCTCAAAACTCAAATATGCTCTCTCTGTTTCAGTGGTGTGCCTGGTTATCTTTTGTAGAATGAAATAAATCTATGGTTTACAATTATAAATCCCCATCTCAGTAAAGCACCCAGGCTAGAAGAAGAGAAACCCTAAGCTAATTTTTTTTAAAATGAAAGTTATACAAGCAACTTGTTCTAAAATAAGAACATCAGCTAATTGGCAGAATTCAAACCCAATCTAAAAATAAGAGAAACAAGTCCTGCATGAATATAAAAGCATTCTAAAAAAACAGAACAGCTGCACCCAGCTTAGAAAAAAAAAAAGCTTATATGTTAAGTGCTGTGCTGAATTTGGTAAGTGAGCCCCACTGAAGGAGAACAAGTGACAAAACTGCCGTTCCATGCCGATGCTGCTCTGGAATGTGCTTTCAACCCACCTGCACACAGACCAAGGCTGCTGCTAGGTGCGCTTCTCTGCTCAGTGCAAACTACAGCGTACTGCTGTATTTTGCTGTATTTGGCAATCAGCAAAATACTAGTATGAACATGAGAATTTCGCCATTAATCATCCACATTAACTTCCATCCATCTAATCAACATGGAAATAAATGAGAAGTAGAGACCATGAAAATGTTGAATCAACACATGAAATTCACTATATCTTCAATGAAAATAATATGCTTCTTGCAACAAATTATTGGCAACAATCTCCTTTTCTCCCACTATACTCTAGCTATCTGCTCTTAACCTTTACAAATGAGGAGAGCAAGCCTTATATAGTGCTCTTAATACAATTGAATGGCTTGGATCAAATTCAAATCAATGGCCAAGATTGAAAGATAGAAACCCTAATTAGGGTTTGTTACACCCATTGCATAGCATTTAATGCTTGACCAATGATAAAATTACAAAAAAATAGGGCACATGTCCTTACTTGAACACCGACCAATGAATGGTGAGGTTAGATAGGATAATAAATATTTGATGAAGTGACATGTGTCACTTGTTTCACCTTTAAATGAGCTAGGTTCACTGAACTTGGACATGTTCACCTTGATTGATGAATAAAGATGAGTCAGCACCACCTCTAACTCATCACCAATGTTTGTGATTCAGGTAATATCTCTTGATACTCAACATTTCCAAGTGACTGATGTGATGATGGTGGGAGATATACCCAAATTGCATCATCTTTTAACTTTGATTAACTCCTTTGGAACAATCTACTGCCTTGATCACATTTGCATTCACTTTCTCTTGTGTGGAAACTCCTTCCTTATGATATCTAGAACTCGGTCATGCACTGCATCCTAGCCTTGAACTTGGAACACTTCCCCAACTTGGTGAAATTCCTTTTGATGTATAAGTATCTTTTGGTTATACTGGCTTAGAATCTTGGATTTTCGAAGGAAATTCAAGATGTTGCAATTGTCCTTCAGCTTCACTACACTTCTCTTGGTGAGACATCCTTGAATTTCTTTGCCTTGATGTGCTTGAGCAATCCCTCATGACATTGATGTAATAGTGAAGTCAAGCTAATCTCCTTCTTTGTGTTATTGAGTGTGATTTTGATGTTGTAAATGAGCCGATGAGCCTTCACTTTTCCTTCCTTTTCATATGCTTTGTCGGCTTGAACCTGAAAAGAGCACGAATACAAATCAAGAACAATGTGAATAAAGTACTTCATACTGTCCTAAATCTTGCCTTCAAACCTTTACTTAGATCAAGATATGACTGATTTTTACTTGGGAAATGATATTCTCGGTTCTGATCCATGTCTGATTTTACTGATTGCAGGTCTGACTTCACCTATTAAGGGTCTGATTTTTATCTATTTGCCCTCGGTCGTGGATCTTAACACGTCAGGACTTGTTGCTTAAGATGTGACCGGGCATTTGAAGGTGTGGAGACATAACCTGGTCAGGCTTTTAGGTCAGTGAGGACATAACCTAGTCAAGCTTTTGGGGAGGTACCGCCATGTTGTGTACTTGATCGGAAATTTGAGGTAGTGCCACCATGTATGGAATGGTGGTTGGGGTTTTTGAGGTGAGTGGCCATATTATGGTCAAAGTTTTTGACTTGTGCCGCCATGATGTGAGGGTGGAGATTTGGAGAGGTGCTGCCATGAAGCATAATGGTTGGGGAATTCAAGGGGTGTGGCCATGTTGCGAGGTCGGAGATTTTAAGTGGTGAGGCCATGAAATGAGAAGTGGCAGGGACTTTGAGTGGCCAGGCCTTTTGATTGGTAAAGACATGAAATGTGAGTAGCGAGGTTGGGGATTAGATGGGTGAAGGGAGCTACTTGTTGACTTCACTGAGTTAATGATTGTCTCAATCAGATTCACTTTCTCACCAAACTAGCCTTTTGTTTGGCCCGATATCCTTTTGCTGCTCGTTCCTTTGCCAAGTCATGAATTCATCAGCCTTTTGAGGTAGGTCGGACTTTTAGGTGGATGAGGACATTTGCCAAGTCATGGTCGAGGTTTTTGAGAGGCAAGGACATGAAGTGGACGGGCTTTTGGAGGGTGCCACCATGAAGTGAGGGGTGGTCGGAGATTTGGAGGGGTGAGGACAAAACGTGGAAGTTACCTCCTCAACATCAGCATTGAAATCACCTCACTTATCTTCAAAATGTTTGCATTGTCATTCTCCAAGGCAAATTCAAAGATTCTAACATGTTGATCTTAGCAACTCAAGGGAAAATCGTTGTCCATCATCTTAACCATGGATTTGAGGGTGGCAGGACGAAGTCTTCCCTTACCACATCAACTTCATCACTCAACAATTTCATCAAGTACAAAGTAGTTCACTCGTAAGGCTGACTTGGTGTTTCTCTCCTTTCCTCGCCACTTAGACTTTGTTTAATCTCTATCGAACACTCCATCTCGGTTGATTGCCTATCACTCCTAAAACTCATATCCTCACCTAACATGAAGCTTATCCTATGAAGCACCACGTAATGGTTATCCTAACCCTATGGCACTACATTTCCTCACAAGCAAAAGGTTAGTAACACTAAAACTACAGCCAAGCTAGACAACCAAACTAAGACAACAACTCTAGAAAGCAAAAAGTGGGCGTCTCCATTTGCAATGGAGCGATGTATGAACACATCACAACACCAACCACACACCCTCATTAGCATTTTGCAAGTAAACATAAAGAGAGTAAGAAATTTTGTCCTTAATTCCTAAAGTGGACCAAACCCACTTCTCAAATAGTTCATATTAGTTTTAAGATGTGACATGATGCTTGTATTACCACAAAAGTTGTGCAATGATACATAACTTAATATTTTCTGGGATGTACTCTACCAAAAAATGTCAATGAATTCTTGTGTGAATGAACTAAAAAAGCTTAAGGTCAACAAGCTAGCTTTCATGATATTATGGAAGGCTATATTGTGTTTTCTCTCTACTAACAAAGGCAAGCCTTTTCTCATCATACCCACTATACTAAAGAAGGTTAATATTCACGTTTTATAGCATCAAAGCTTTTCTGCAAACTGGATTGGAACCGTCGTTTCTCTATGTTAGCTCAAGTTGTTCAAATAATTCAACATTTGATATTAAACAAAGGAGACGAAGGCTCCTTAAATAGAGATTACATGACAATGTTTCTAAAAAGAAACAATCGGTTAACTGAAGCCAACAAGCTATTCTAACTCTAAGACTCTAAAAATAACTTAAGATGACCATTATAGATAAAATATTATATTAATACCCTCCTTTAATAGTCATTGTACTCATTACACTACAGAAGACAAGTCTTTTGATCACAAACGCAAAGAAGGCTGCCCCTTCTCTTCAGAACACTCTGTTGCTACTGAGACCCTCCTTGGATCTACGAAATGTTAATGACCAAGAGTACCAAAATCCTTCCAACCTAATGTTGGGAAACAAAATTGTCCCTCCCTATAGCCAAAGATGTTGAGAACAACTTCTCAAACTAAAACCACGATTTTGAGGAAAAATCGGCAAACCCTCCAGGGAGCAATAGACACGATTTTAGCAAAAACCGCCAAAAAATTTGCAGATGTTCACCCCAACCCCATGTGCGACCCAAAATAGACTACAAGAAACCACTATTGCAGATGTTCGCCCCAACTCCTCCAAGTGTGACCCAAAATAGACTGCAACAAACCACGATTTTTGTGGAAAAAATTGTCAAACCTGAAAACTGAAGTTACAATCATTGTTTTTTCGGAAAAAAACAGTAAAAACCCAGAATTTTTTAAGAGAAAAATTGTAAACCCCACGAATAATTTTTTAAGGACAAAAAATTTAAAAAAAAACACAATTAATTTTTTAAGGACAAAAATTATAAAAAAACCTCTTGCACAGCACAGAAACCCTTCCCATTGCGCACAAAAAAGCCACCCAACAAGAAAAACCATGACCCAAACCAGGTTGTGAAAAAACAAACAGAGCACATACAGAAAATCGTGCGCGCAAGGTCGTGAATTCTCAAAAACCCGTCGGAAAATATAGACGTAGGTAAAAAAAAATGTCAACCTGGAAAATCTCGACACAGGTCAAAAAAAAACCCTAACACACGAATGCAGAGAACAAACAACCCAAGTTGCATAGGTTGGAAAACGCAAAGATCGCGTGCAAAAAGAAGACAAGCCCATTGCAGATCCAGGACGCGGGAGAAGTAAACACAAAGGGGAGGAGGTCGTTGTGTGAAGTAAAACGGAGTCTCACGTGAGGGAAAACGCAGATTACAGTGTCACAGACCCACTAATTTACATAAACCCTCAAAAATCCAGAGGTGATTCAAGGTCGCGAAAAAACAAACCCTTAAAATTGCCCGCAAAACAAATTGCGAAATACATGACCCACAAAAAATCCACCTCAAACCAAAACCTTCACAAAGGCAAATCGCAGAACTGGAAAACCCTCCCAAAATCTTGGGCCCCTCGTGAGGGAGTCAAACCCAAACTGGCTCCTGCTCTGATACCATATTTAGATAATTAAATATTTGATATTAAATAGAGGAGATGAAGCCTCTTTAAATAGATATTACATGACGATGTTTCTAAAAAGAAACAATCGGTTAACTGAAGCTAAATAGAAGCTAAAAATAGTGACATGCTATTCTAACTCTAGGACTCTAAAAATAACTTAAGATGACCATTATAGATATAATATTATATTAATACAAGTTTTTGGGAATGGGGGAAGGGGAATCTAGTTTCCAAGACAGTCTTTTTCCTTTTTTGCCATTTTAAGAGAGGGGGGGACGACAAAGGGGTCTACTATATAAAAAATGGGGAAAATTTAAAATATATAGGGAAATTTCAAATATATTCATATGATAACAATGTAACATTGATAAATCTAAAATATAAATCATTCATCATATACATTATACATAGCAATTGAGTTAAAATGAGAGTTGAAATTCATAAATTCATAAATATAATTCATTGAATCTGGAATCACTGTCAATATGCATGCAATTATATCAATATCAAAATGCCCAAAGGCTGCAAGTTTTAACAAAACATTTCAATCTACAGGTGTTTCAATTCCTCTTATATCAATCTGGAATCACAGTCAATATGCATGTAATTATATCAATATGAATTGTATCCTTTAAGAAGTGATTGCATCATAATGTCAAAAGTCTCAAAAGAGTCAAAGAATCAAAACTAAAACAAACAAAGTATGCTGCTGCCCTTAATCTTCATCAAATCCAGACTCAAAAGTAAAACAAAAAAACTAAGACTATTTTTTTTTTGAAGTTGCACACCCAAGGGAGACGGCCAGCCGTCCCCAAGACAACCGGGGTTGTCTAAGACGTCCCCTGCCATCCCCCAGGCATCCCCACTGTTTCCAACAATTGGAAACATTTCTTGCAAAAACAAAATTTTGGAGACGACATGGGGACGTTTTCTGCCATATCCACGTCCCCGGGCCATCCCCTTTTCCAAAATGCCTCAAAAAATAGATGAAACACATCCTTGGGTAACATGGACATTCCTTTCTAGCTCAAGTTCTCTAACCACCTTCTCTTATGTTATTGTTAGGGTAAGGTCCCATGGAGGGAGGCTATTTCAATGGTTGCTACTGAGCTTTTTTAGGAATATTTTAAAGCTGATGATCCCATGCTTTAGCAGTACAGTTTAGCTTAAAAGTTTAAGCTCTAAAATTTTGGGAAGCTGGTGATCTCTTGAAGAATGTTGCAAATAAAAAATTAATAAATAAACACTATTTTCTTTCTATTTCTTTTCTGCCAGGAATATAATATATTAGCTAATTGACAAGTGGCAGAAAAAATTCCTAAGTTAGTTGGGCAATTTCTAGCCCCATCACTATTCCACCCACTGAAATATGCAGTCCTAAAAAGTAGGGGCTGCTATTTTTCAGGAAAGGATTTCAAATAATCCTGTAGCATAAAAAAATTTAATCATGGGACCTCTTGCTCCATGAAAATAGATCCCGGAGCCCCCCAATGGGACCTTGCCCTTAGAGGATGGTTTGCAAGTCCGTAGGCCAATCTCTATGTCTATAGACTAAAACTCTAAAATGATGCTAATTTATTCATATTTATCAAGATAGAAAAGTGAGGACACTAGTTGAAATGCAATCTGTGTTGAGTTTATGATTATCAAAGTCAAAATTGATGATTCCTGGTCAAACGTAGTTTATATTGACCTCCCAAATACAATGGCATCATGTCATAACACTGGCCAAGTGGATCTGAGCTCTATGTGCCAAGTGTGGATAGAAAAAACAAGGCAACTAAGAGATCATCAAGGAAGATAGGTTGAGAAACATGCGTTATGGTTGACAAAACAGATCTAAGAATCGAAAACCTATTATCAGCTACTTGTGAAACAGTGGAACGAAATCTCTTTAACCAAAACCCTGAACCCAAAATCAATTTGAGAAAACAAATTATTTCCTAGGCTGCTCACCCAAGATCCATGTGGGAGTAACTGATGGAGGCACTTTCCCGAAATGCCCATGACACTCTTCCAATTAAGAAAAACCATCAAATGTCAAACTTTCCAATTACTCTATGGTGCAAGGTATCATTGACCACAACTGCTTAAAACCTGATCAACAGATTCATTGGCTGTAAAGAATGACGAAACTGGTGCAATATACTAAAGAGGCCTAAAATTGGGGAACTCAGCTAGCAAATTGCAAAAAAAACATTGGAAAAAATTTGAGGGCTTCAGGATAATACTAACTTGTAGTATCAAGCTCAACGACCTCTGTCTTTGCGCGCAACGTTGCCAACAGTTGCTTGACTTGTTTGCAATACGGGCAGGATGTCTTGCTGCGATACAGAAACCCACATAAGCCCACACTATTTGTTATTTTGATTTATCAAATAAAGCATTAAAAAGATAAAAATGGAACCTGAAAACAACTACTGGGTGGGAGGAAACGATAGACTTGGCCTTCTCCATTGCCGTTGCCATTAATTCAGGATTCTCTCTGCTGGACAAACTAATTCCCCCCCCGCTCCGCTCTTATATCAAACCAGAGGAAAACTCAATTCGGGTACGTTTCAAAAAAACGTGTTTACATCATGCAATCTAAATTGCGCCATCTGTCATTTTTCCACTTAACAAATTATTTTCCTTTATTTTAAAAATATTTTAAGGATTATTTTATTTATATTTTTTTATTTTATTTGAATAGATATTTAATAATTTAATTTTTCATGTTTTGTTTTTTCTTATGGACATTGTAATAATTTGAGATTCATTCAAATGTCAATATAAAATGTCTATAAGTAATAATAAGTGTAGATCATAATTTAAAAAATATGTCATTAATATATAAAAATGTGTACAAATATTCTATCATAAAATATATAATATTTATATTATTTATTTTATCTTTCTTTGAATGAGTATTTTATAATTTAAGTTTTCTTAAATATATGTTGTTTTGTTTGTGTTCTTATGTACATTGTAAGAATTTGAGATTCATTCAAATGTCAATATAAAATGTCTATAAGTAATAATAAAGTGTCAATCATAATTTAAATAATATTTGTCATCAATATATAAAAATGTGTATAACTATTGTTTCATAAAATATATAAATAATGGTAGTCAAAATCTAGTCAATATTGACATGGTGTGATTAATAAGTTGTGGTGTTGCTATTCTTGCATCAAGGTTCAAACCTAGTTGGGTTGATATTGTTCAATGTTTATATTGGGGATGAGGTCTTCCAATTTTGGCCTCAATCAGTCGTTCATAGCTTTGGATTAAAGTATTGACCTCTTTTTAAAAAAATGGCAATCAAAATCTAGCTTTACATTAGACATCCAGTCAATCAAATTTATTGCATACAAGCATTACATAATCATAACACTTGAATGGGGAGGAGGTTCAATGGTTGTGTCAATTGTAATTTATATATAATATTTTTTAAAATTTGAAATTAACATTGGGTCAATAAAGAAGCCCAATATTTTATAAGAAGTTTTATGACAATGTATGTTTACTGACTTGCTAGTATAAATAAACTCTTAAAATTATATAATTATATTTGAATAACCATTGGAAAAGGATACTCAATAAAGCATAAATGTTATTTATCATTTAACAATAAAATCATTTATCATGAGTAATTGTTCTTCTACTTTTATGGCTAGATGTAAGGACCTCCATATTATTAAATAAACACAATCCACAAAATACACATAAATATACAATCATTTAAATCAATTTGCTCAAGAGTACTAGAATAAAGACATGATGTCATGATCATTATTATTTTAAAATTATTATTTAATAAAATTTAAATTTATTATGTATTTTTATTAATATATTAATTAAATATTTATTGATTTTTCCTTTAAATTCTAAATTAATAAAATAAGAACTTATATTAGTAACTATATTTATTAATATTATTATAAAAAAAATTATTTATGAACTTAAGTAAAGTTATATAAAAGGAGAAAGCTCTTACCTTATTAAAAGCTAAACTTTATAAAGAAAATCTATCGAATATTTTAAGGAAAAGCTAACATTTAACAAGGGATGCAATGTGTCATGTTCCTATCAATAGTTAGATGGGAAAGTAGAGAAATGTAAATGGAGATCTAGAAATAGAGAACAAGAGAAAGATATGAAGAGAGAAAAAGAGATGGCAAAGGGATGGAAAGAGATGAAAGAGATTAAGTTAGGGTCTTGATACATGATAACAATATTCAAAAACTAAAAAAGGAGGGTAAATACACTTAGCTTTGGGCACAACGATGAAGAGACACTACTAATTCAAAGCCAAAATCATTTGCAAGAAGATCATTAATGCTCTCCATTTGGAGGATGACACAAGCTCTATCGAAATCTCAAGACTTGTTGTGGTCCATATTTGAATCTCTTGGGTTTGAACTCACCAATAGATATGTAAACGGAGAGGAAGACGTAGAGAGATAAAGAGATATAGATGGTGAGATAGATTAAAGATATAGAAATAAATATGGAGAGGGACAAAGAGAAGGAGAGAGAAATAGGGGGAGATAGAGATATATAGAGTTGACTTTAGGAAGATCCAAAGGAAGGTTGTAATGTTGGTTTTACTAGTTGGGAACTTGTTGAGGACAATAAGGTTTTTTTTGGATGACAAGTAAGATAAACATAATGAACAAGGCCATTCAAAAACTGAGATGGAGATGGAGATGGAGATGGAGATGGAGATAGAGAATAAGAGGGAGTTATGGAGAGAGAGAGAGAGAGAGAGAGAGAGAGAGAGAGAGAGAGAGAGAGAGAGAGAGAGAGAGAGAGAGAGAGAGAGAGAGAGAGAGAGAGAGAGATGTAAGAGATTAAGTAAGGATCAATACATGATACCAATTTATCCTGACCAGGCTGAAAATTTATAGCTCTTGACTCAAGAATATTGATCAGCACTTTATTTTCACTAGTAAGGATATCAATGTTATCAAAGGATTTTCATCTCCAACTTTTAGTTGTGCTACCCTCTATATATTCGATATAATTTCTGACATATTTCCCCCACCTTTATTCCAAGAGGGTTTGGGAGTGCTTGAAGTTGGTCATCTTGTTAATTACCGAATATCCACCCCAAGAGTCAGATGAAAACAGGGTTTGGTCACCATCTCCCAGATTCCATGTCAGTTTTTCTATAATAATGCTTCTACAATCTAACATGAAGTTCCAGATGCGAAGACCTCTTGGGGGGTTAGCAGTTATAAAGATGCTTATAGAGTTATTGTTATTCAAGTATTTATGACAAAGGATTTTGACCCATTTTAGGTTGGGGAATTTGTACATTCGCACTATTAATTTCGCTCCTAAGGATTTACTTTGTTCTTTGATATTCTTAATTCCAGCCCCACCATCCTCCTTAGGTCTACACACTTTATCCCAAGCCAATAGTGTCAATCTATTTTTATCCCTTGACCCTTGCTAGAAGAAATTTCTGAGGAGTTTATTTAGCTACTCCTTTTTAACTGTCGGGAGATCAATGCAAGAGAGTCGGTAGATTGGCATGGTAGAGAGGATTGATTTTATCATTTTAGCCCTACCAGCAGAGGAGAGTCATTTTCCTTTCTAGGATTCCATTTTGTTTTTTATTTTGGTAACTATATGATCCCAAATTTTTGAAGATCTATAACTTCTAGCAAGGGATAAACCCAAGTATTTACATGGGAGTTCCCCCACCTTGAATTTCAGAGTATTATAGATTGCATATTCCTCATTTCTATCAGTATTAAAAAAGAAGATTTTAGATTTTTATGTGTTAATTTCCTGTCCTGAGGCTTTGGTGTAGGAGAAAAGAATTAATTTGAATGATTGTGCCTCATGTCTATTGCCTAGGTCATACAACATTGTATCGTCAACAAACCAATGGTGAGTGATGGGATCTAGATCATTGGTTAGTCTAATGCCTTAAGGAACTCCCTTTTCCTAACCCTAAAGATGGATCTACCCAAAGATTATGCCATGATGATAAAAAGAAAGGGGGATATAGGGTCCCCTTGCCTCAAACCTCTAGAAATGTTGAAGAAGCCCTCTGGGGTGCCATTCACTAGGATGGAGATTCTAGGAGAGGAGATACATTCAAAGATAAGTTTAATCTAGTACTTGGCAAAACTAAAGGCTTCCAAGCATTTACATAGGAAATGCCAATCCACTTTGCCATAAGCTTTCTTAATATCTAACTCAATAATCATACTTGACTCCTTGTTTTGTTGGATAGAATGGATGGTCACTTGGGCAATGATGATACCATCATAAATGGATCTGTCTGGGACAAAACCTATTTGGTCTTTGCTAATATGCAGAGGGGGCAATTTTTGCAGTCTGTTTACAATAGTTTTGGTGAGCATTTTATAGATAGTATTGCATAGAGCTATTGCTCTGAAATCCCCAAAGTTGTCTACATTATCCTTCTTGGGAATAAGGGTGATAAAAGTATTATTGATTTCTTTGAGCATATTACCTGAATTCCTAACTCCCTCCAATGTTGTTGTTACATCATCCCCAATAAAATGCCAGCATTTCTAGAAAAAGGCGGTTGGGAAGCCATCAAGCCCCAGTGCCTTGTCAGGGTTCATTTGCATTAGTGTTGTTTCCACCTCTTCTTTAGAGAATCTCACTCCTAGATTTTTGTTCTTCTCTTCAGTGACTATTTTAGGGATGTTGGCTTGGATTTCAGCTCGACCCTCCCAATTATTTAGGATATTCTCATAATACTTTACAGCCTCAGATGCGATTAGGATAAGATCTTCAGTGATTTAATTATTCTATTAACAATCCTTCTCTGTCTAGTGTTATTGTGGAAGAACTTAGTATTTCTATCTCTATCTCTTAACCACAACTCTCTAGACTTTTGGCACCAGAAAACTTCTTCCTTAGCCAAGATATCCTCATAATTCGCTAATAACCTCTTTTCTTCCAAGAAAAGAGCCTTATCCATCCCTTTTTCCATAACTATCTTATTAATCACACTCATTTCTTCTTCGATTCTAGCCTTAGTCTCAAAAATGTTGCCAAAGTGCATTTTATTCCACCTTAGCAAATTACACTTAAATGCTTTTAGCTTGCTAACAACTCCAAACACCCTCGAGACTATTGTCTCATTCCACCATTGCTCAATGAGTCCCATGACCTTGTCCTCTTTCAGCCACATCAATTCAAACTTAAAAGGACACCTAAATTGGGTCTGGATTCCTCTGTAATAGATAAATGAATGAGATAATGGTTAGAGCCTGAGATAGGGAGGATTTTTACAGATAGGGAATTAGGGAAGTCGATCAGGCTACCCCTAAGAAAAAACCTATCTATTTTTTCCGCTATGAAGTTGAAGCCTAACCTTCTATTGTTCCAAGTGTAAGTTTCCTCTATTGTCTTAATCTTCATAAGGTTGGTTCTATGGACCCATTCACAAAACTCTTTTTCTAATTGAGACTGTTCTATTCCCACCCCATTTCTCCTTTGGGTTCAAAATGGCATTAAAATCTCCCCTATGATACAAATCTAGTTGGGGATTGCCTTCATAAATAGCTCAAGTCGTTCTAGATCCATCTTTTATCCTTATTTTGTATTGGTCCATATACGTTTATAAGAAGGAAACGAAGGTTGTTTTTTATACCTATTACCCAACCACTCATCTAATGTGCCTGGCTACTAACTACTTCAAAGGAAACCACTCTAGGATCCCATATTACAGCCAAACCCCCTGAAGCTCCATTGGTCGGGTGACCAACCATCCCCTTGAAACCTAGTTTTTTCTTGAAGGTCTCAATATCAGCTGAATTAAGTTTAGTTTCCTGAATCATTATTATCTTAGAGGTAGTTGTTGTAATGCAACATTTTATGATTTGTTGCTTGTTAGAGGCATTCCATGAAAGGGGCTTCATGGCTCCTTGTGAAGGTACTTACCCTTCCCTACATCAAACATAGAGGCTAATTTTACCTGGCCTTGTGTAGACCCATCCAGATTTCTCAATTCTGATAGAGATCTCCTGCCCCTTCTTTTAATCTGCTTAGCACAGTCCAGGGTTTCCTTACCACATTCGTTATAATCAATCCCAAGAATTTCCTCCCTGAACTTTCTGACCTCCTCATCTTTGTTTCTCAGCCCTTCCAACAGCTCAACATCTTTTCTCAGCTCCTCTCTCTCATCCCCTTGCTCCATTATCCCCGCAATTAGGGCCTATTTCTGAAGGATCAGTTCATCTTCATCAATAATTTCCTCTATAAACCTATCCATGAGATCATTTATGACACCGTTGCAAGCTTGGTTGAGTAATGATTCCTTCTTATCCTCATTTGTATTACCTCTTTATGATGGAGGCATCATGTCACCGTTGTCCAACAACTCAGGATGGATAATTGTCGACTGTACTACACAAGCCTCCTCTCCAGATTATTGTTCTTCCCAATAACCTTTGAGGGATTCAAAGGGAAGGGCTCATGAGTCTCACTAACCTTCCCTATGGTCTCTAACCCCGTACTGAAACCATTCAGATTCTCATCCCTGTTTCCACACAACCTATGAATATTTTCACCCTTCGAGACTGTATGATATGAAGGTGGAAACGTATTATCATGAGTTGGGTTCATCAAACTTGGTGATACAATCCCCAGCTCAGAAATATTGCATATGAAGTTTCAATCGTGTTGTTACCTGATAAGTTCTTAAATTCCGGAGGGGTAGTAAGGGGAGGAGATAAGGAAAGTTGTTTATCCAACACACATTCTCCCTCTTCAATCTCAGGGGGGGTTTTAGGATGATGTCATTCTCAGTGAGCCTAGATGGATCCCCAACGTCCCCAGAGCCACTCGACACATTGTTTGGATTGGCTATATTCAGATTCTCTCTAATAGGGGATTTAGGGGTAGTATTTTTCTTTTTCAAAAGAGAGGAGGGTGATAATCTAAAGGTAATGTGTTCCAACACCAGGCCGTCATAAAGTTCAAGTTCTAGATGATATTTGCAGTTGCCCATTGTGAAGATGATTGGTTTAAGTAGGGATGTGTTGGGATCCAGATTGATAAACATTTTAAGATCCGAGGATCGACCATTCCCTTTCTAGGCCCACAAAAACTCTGAGGCAATCACCAATTTTAAATAAAATTTGTTCTACCAGGATGTATTTAAATCTAACCCATTTCAATTTTTTTCTGAAACTATTAGTGCTAGGGCAGAAATTAGGTTGCCAATCTATGAAATTAAAATTAAAGCTCTGATAAAATACATATTTCCCATTTAACAATTCCAATTTTAATGATTCTCTTCTACAATCAATATAAAGAAAGACATCAGGGAGAATTGTGATACTTACCTAGCCCGCATAGGTCTTTTCCATCCAGTGAGCAATGGAATCAACAAATTGCCCTTCCCCACACCATTTGGCAAATAGACCATACTTTCTACAGTGGTCCCTCAAACCTTTGGAAAAAATTTCTTCAAAGACTTGCAAAAAATCATCCTTGGTCTAGGGTTTACAACTTTAGATCTGTTTGGCCTCTCTCGTGCTATGGGAGTGGACAATTTTGAAGATTGCTTCGTCGGGTTAGGAATTGTGATTAGGGGCCCATGATTCCTGAAGTTATTACTTGATCTGAATTGGGCATCTCCTCTAGGAAGATCAGGTTTACCATGTGGGTTGGAGAAACCTCGCCCTCTAGTAGTACCAACCTTTGATCGGGTCTGAGGCACACGACGATGGGAAGAGGAGGCACCAGAGGTAGGGTTTCAACTTTCCCCTAGGGGGAATGAATTGGCACCTGAAGCAAATCTCAATGTGAATGAGGATATGAGGGTGATCCAAACCCTGTCTCCAAGATTTTCACGGATGAAATTATCAAGGATATTGCCATGGTCCCCCTTGGTTTGATCATGTTCCGCCCTACAAGATTTCCTGCTTAAAACATGTTGCCATTCCTTAGAATTTTGCCCAATGTTTGCATTTTTGAGATGTTGAATTTGACGCTACCATTCCCCTGCAGGATTAACCAAAGCAGGGCGAGATATGCGGTCTGCACCTATGTTAGAGAGAGGATGACGACCCAAAATCTCAAACCTATTCTCAGGAAACCCACGGGCAGGTAAACATGGGAGAGGGATTTGCGCTCTGCTCTGCTTTACTGTACAGGATTTTGCATCTTACGAACCATTTTTTAAAATTTAAAAAATAGAATATATATTATCTACTTGGATATATTACATAAAATAAAAAGTAATTTTGTTTTAATATATATTCCTACATAATATAACTAAGTAGATTTATGCACTTAGTAAATAAAATAATATATTTCATATATATAATATTTATTTTAATTTATTATATATATATATAATAAATTAGTGCATATATGTTAAATATTAAGAAAACTAAGACAACTCTTAAAGAGAACTAAGACAATTCTTTGATAAACAAATCCATTCTTATACAAAATTTAAAACAATTCAATAACAAATAATTATTATTTTTTTAAACATAATGAATTAAATTTTGAAATCATCTTCATCTAAAATTAATTAAATGAACCTATTTGTATTATTTTTATTTACTTTATCTCAGCTAATCTTAAAGAAACTTTATTTTTAATGTATGTACCTTTGCAACAAAGAAAATACACTAAATAAGTGAAGGCTCAAATGTAATTTAGGAAAGAATGTTGTTAATATATAACAGACATTGCTATCATACATTAAAAAAACAAATTGAACATTCAATTAAAATTTGTGCATAGGCATGGTATATGATCAATTTCTATCATTGTTGAAATTTGTCAAAACTATGTCATTAATTGCAGAGAAGTAAATGCCACAAGTTTCTATTTCCACCTTATGTCGACATTGTTGTACTTGCATGGTAATTATATTTGGTGGGCATTCATGGGCATTGATGGTAATTATTTCGTTGAGATGGCGTATACAATTGTCATTATTTTTGGTGTTAAACTGTCAAATTGTCAATGTTTTTCATATTAAACTATTTATCGTACCCAGGCAGTGGTTATTCGGACTCCAAAAATGCACTAACGTATCAGGGAAAGTCACATAACATACAATTACAAGTACATTACAGACTGTTGATCGCGAAAGCCACGACTATGATTTTTCGGGGGTGTAAATAACATGAACGTTTTTTAAGCCAAAATAGTTGCGTCCTCATACCTGTACTACATGGAGGAGCGTATTTAGACAATGAATATTCAAGAAATATTTTATTGGGAAAAATGATTTTTTCACTTACTCCAACCAATAAGAAGAAAGAAAAATGGGAAGAATTAATCATGTAAAATAAAAATTAGACATAGACTTTAGAATATTTGTCCAAAAAAATTAATTCTATGTATTCATTGGTTGAATTAAGTTGAGAAGAAAGAAAAATGGGAAGAATTAATCATGTAAAATAAAAATTAAACATAGATTTAAGAATATATGTCCAAAACAATTTAATTCTATGTATTCCTTGATTGAATTAATTAAAGAAAAAAATTCAATGAATACAATAATATCTTGACTTTAGGAAGAACCAATAATAAGAAAAGTTTTAGGGGGGAATTTCACGCAGATTAAAAAAAATAGAAACTTAACTTAGAAGGAAATTTGTGTTATGCAAAGCCCAAAATAGGGCTAAATGGAATGCAACATATTCGAAACTTAAGTGGGCAGCGAAAACAAATAAATGCAGGTAACAATGATTATTCTTGGGGGGAAATATTTTGTAGTATGGGAATGATTCAATCGCTTGGATCTTGGGATCTCTTGCTATAAACAATTGTCAGACATGTCAGATTAAAAAATGGAGATTTATTGAAGGATAAGATTTGATTAGGAAGTGATCTGATGTTGGATCTATGACATTTATTTGCTTAAGTGCATGCTCTTAAATGTGAACAAAATTCAATGCCTTAAACTTAATTTAAAGTTCATAAAAAGACATTAAATAATGGAGCAACAAGAACAATAAAGAGAGATAATTATGACACTAAACAAAGAGAGAGGAGAGGAAACAAGATTGATTACAGAGTTCGTCTGAGTGGACTATGTCTCCGAGTCTATCTCAACCGAGTGACCAATCTATTAAAAATGCTCCAAATGCAATACAATCTCTAAAAAGAGCCTCTTGGGAACTGCTTTATGATCTTTTGTAGCATGTCCACAAAGTCGTGATACAAAATTCCTCACTCAAATCACCTCGCATAAAGGCTCTCAAAGCCACAAGGCTGATTTACAAAGAGTGGGAAGGCAACTTTGACTCAAAGGTACTACTACAGAAAGATGAGCATCATTACATCTAAGAGAGAAAAATAATCTCCCTTCTTGAGAACTCTCCACAAGGAATTCCTTTATAAAATTCCCTCTCCAATGCTTCCCATTCGAGAGAAAGTAATCTCCTCCTGTTCTCTATTTCAAACTCACAACTTACCCCCTTTTATACAATTTTACATACTAAAATAGGGTTAACAATAATATTTTACAATATTCCCCATATCCACTATATTAGGCCATTGAACTTTTATGATAAGCTTTGTTTATAGGGGTTAACTCGAGCCCTCGTTTTATGGCTCACCACCTATGTGTTAACAAAATGCGTTAACTGTTGCGCTATTGTTGAAAGATTCATGTGGCATGTTGGTGGTCGGGCACATTTGTAGGAAGGGAGGATGGTGGTTCAAAATTTCCAACCCTTAAATTTTGGGATTGCAATCCTTAAATAAAACCAGCATCACATGTTAACATAAATACACTGCTAGCTCATGTGCTGGGGAATGAGAATAGAAACAAGATGATCAAGGGTTTGAACCTTACCCCTAATATATTTTTTTTGTTTTTGTTTTTAGAGCTTTCGAGGATCCACCTGGATCAATCCTCCCCACTAAAGAACTTTTGGACCTCCAAAAGTTGTCTTTTAGAACCTTTGACTTCCTCGGCTCAGATTAAATTTGTCCTCACCTTCGAAGCTTCATAGAAATGCTACTGCTAGCTCCACCTTCGACAACTAATTTTGATTCTGGTCCTAGTTCCACCATGGTACGAAAATTACATTTTCCCTCCATGAATCTTACACTTGGGCTATGCCTTGATACTATACAATCTGCCCTCTAGGGGTCTTAGACTTTGACAATATCAAGAAAGAATACATTGCCACATCCACCTGCTGGGGTCTTACACTTCAACAATGCCTATTGTAATGCCTACCAAAATACCCTAGAGAAATAATCTAAAATCTACTAACAAATGGAGATAATTTATTTTTTCTAAAACATTAACTACCCCATGTTAACATTAACATGCATCAATGCAATATTAACCATTTGCAATATCACATAAACCAACATGTACATAATCATAGAACTATATTACACAAGCGGATTAAATCTTTCTAAATATCAATATATCTTCAAATATGCTCTTGCAAACATATCCATAACACTTAACACCTAGAACATCATCACCCCTTTGCATTCAACTATTTATTTGCATTCCATGCAACTAGGAAAACATTAATTCATATGCACAACTCATCACATCACAATTTCTTTAGCACAACCATCACATTACTCATCAATAATATTCTTCATATTCATATGTAAGGTTAAAATAGCAAATACTTATCACCTTCCAACTAGGATACCATGTTACTGACAATTTCAAGAATCATATTTAATACTATAAACCATAACCCAAACATTTCATTAACATAGTATCTCAATTCCATCATAATTAACATTTCTTTATCATGAACCAAAGATTAATGCATCGTTTTATTACAAGACCATTGTTTTCATTTCATCAAGACCTAATACATAGGGGTACATAGAACAAGCACATTGTCTCTACTGCTATTCCACATCCTAATGGCTTAATATTACAAGTATCATAAGTATGTAATCTTATTTATTTTTATCATATTGCATCATAGATTTTACTTAACCATACATTCCTCATAAATTCTTCACTACTCAAGTAAAGCTTCAATGCAACTATTCTTTTCATCATCATCCTAAGGCATAACTTAACTCAATCCCCATTCATGATATAAATACAACTCAAACTCATATGACTACTCCATTTCACAATCACATTAAACCCATAAGCATATTTTACATATTAATCATTCTATACATCAAGAAACATCGAGTATTTTTCCTAACCTCTACATCATATTACTTCTTCATTTCATTTACATACCTAGCACAAAGATGCTTAATATTTTACTTAGTCAAGTCATCATTTCCTACTATGCAAATTTACAAACACACATTATACTTAATTGGAGCATTAAACAAATAATTTAACCTTTAGTGTCAATGAACACCTAGATACTCAAGTATAGGTTAAAGCTAATCCATCCCATTTTACTATCATTCATTCTATAGCATAATATAATACTATCCACCACATGAATGTAATACAAACAAAGTACAAGTGAACTATTCCATTCACATGATTACTTTAACTTGTAACAATCATCTTTTACATCATGAAATAACCACAGCTCTATGCCTAACTCTAAAATCAAGTCATATTACAACTTCCTTCTCAAATACATGATAGTACAATATATAAGAATACATCATTTCTTTTACATACATATTTCATTAAGATACAATGTCTTCTTTTCACTAGCATAGGAAATCAATAGTGTAATCTCATGAGGAATCCAATCCACACACGCAACACCAAGGAGAGTATCCCAATGGAAGAAGTCAATCAACCACCCAACCATGTGGAACCAATCAAGGAACCATCCCCCATGCTAGGGGATGACAAAGGTTCCAACTCACACTCATGACCTAAGATGACACCCATAATCCAAAGGGTACATCAAGACTCCAATCAAGAGATCACAACACAAAGTGGCAACACAATGCTGAAATCATCAAGAGACCCTTTAGAGGCACAATCAATAAATCAAAGCATATAGACAATAGACTCATGTAAGGCACGAGTGTCATCACATGCTATCCTCGCAATGTAAGGGGAAAAGCCTCACCATGATAGACATGTGGAACCATTTCAACCTTGGAGCCATTCAAGGGAGATCAGTTTACTGCTACAACGGTCTTCCCAAGCTTATCCCAAGCACGCACGCTTCTAGGGAAATGAGGAGGGGAACACAATCAATTATTATCTTGTTTAGTGAATTCCTATTACCCAAACCCACTAATCAATTTTTTTAGTTATCACTTGCAATTACAACAAACTCTTCATGTGGTTCCAATAAGTCTAGACCCCCTCCTAGAGTCCAAATGCTTAAGACCCTTGTCCAGACATGCAAGAGCCCACTCTCCCTACCATGAACCATTACCATAGAGTGGAAACACATATCAAATAAATATATATCATCAACATGAAGGCCAACAAGCGTACAATAACAATCTCCACAAACCAAGCACTAACTCAGCAAAGAGTACTCATGAATCAAACTCAAAGAAGGAGGCCTTCACAAATACAACATCAAAGATGAGACAATCATTAATACAAACCATAAAAGAGATCCAAATAGCATAATATCCTTAGTAGTGATGTATACACATCCTACTAGAGTCACATAAAACAATCCCTCAACAACGACGCATTCTCCCTCTCACTGGAGCGTCAAATTGCATAGGAACACCTCAATGGTAAGGCACGAACCCTCTTATCGGAGAACATGAAAAATCATAAGAGATAAAAATACATCATAACCACATCCAAAAATGCCAATACATACTGCACAAGCCTTTAGAGTACTCACACAGCCTAAAGATGCACTCAAACAGGCTAAAAACTGAGTTTTGAAGACCCCCGGGACAACTCAGCGCCCTTGAAACCTAGGATGGCATTCTGGTAGGTATGGTAACTTTTTTGGCATGTATGACAACATTTATGGTTAGTATGATTGTGTTTTTGGTCTTTAGGTTGGTGTTTCTGGTCATTTTGTTTGAATATGCAAATCAAGACCTCAACTATCATGGTAAGTTTGTCAGAGCATATGGTATGTACAGTGGCATTCTTGGCATGTATGGTGGCATTCTTGGTATGTAGGGTGGCATTTTTGGTAGTTTCTATGGAATTCCTGAGTGTTTCCATGGCGTTTCTGGGAGAAGTGAGGGAAACAAAACATATAGGAGTCTTGTAGCTAAGGAAGGAGCATAGAGGGTCTCAGGACTCAAAAATGGTCCTCCTAATGTAGACAGAGGGTCCAAAACACTCAAATGACATCAAGGACAACCAACATCCTCAATACATACTTCCTGGTAAAAAGATGCAAAAGAAAATCTCTCTCCTACTGAGCATAAATTGAGAAATAGGATCCAAAATCACAAGGGAGAGAGAAAGAGGAAAGTAACAATCAACCAAGAGAGACTCAAGAAAGTTAGGTGGAGTCCAAATGCAACAAAAATAGGTGGAAGGAAGAGTCCACACTCCCACAAGACATTCACAGAAAGATTACATAGTACACAACAAAGATATAGAGACAAATCGACATTTTCCCAAATTTGCACAACAAACTGAGATCCATCAAGGAAAATCATCCCATAGTCATTCAATCTCCTCAAAGAAATAAAAATTCAAACTTGCAGACACGGAGAAGACAATCTTTTCCAAAAATGAAATGCAAAAGTAGAGCCACCAACCTACAAATCACAAAACCAAAATTGAAGAAGAAATATGAGATTGTCAAGCCTTCCCAAATCCAAATTGCAATCCCAAGTTCAAATCCAATTCGAAAATCCTCTTGCAATGATTTGCCGGATGATTAACCCGTGCACAGACCAACAAGCCAAAATAAGTAAAAAAAATGAAATTTAAGACTATAGTTTCCTCGACCAATAGAAAAATTCTAAAAACCATATATCTTACTTACCTTTACAAAGTTCAAAAAAGGCATAATATAAATATATATTTCTCACAAACCCAATCAAGTCGATCAATC
The DNA here is from genome assembly GCF_030272615.1 of Cryptomeria japonica. NCBI lineage: Eukaryota > Viridiplantae > Streptophyta > Pinopsida > Cupressales > Cupressaceae > Cryptomeria > Cryptomeria japonica. The sequence goes on along the minus strand of NC_081408.1, from coordinate 452,042,595 downwards.
AAAAATAAAGGTAGGTAAAAATAAATCAAACTCAATTACTTTAGTATAAATATGACAATTAATTGGGAAATACAAATATTTCCTCAAAATTAGACAGTAGGTAAAAATAATATTATTTGCAAATAACATTCCATATTTTAATTAAATAATTCCCATACAATACTTTATAATTAATTACCATTATTCATAATAATGCCAATAAATAAAAATAAAAAGAGCTCAAATAAATAACTAAACTAAAATCAATAAATAAAAGTCAATTAAATAAAAAGTCAACAATAATTAACAATTAAATAAAGCTCAACAACAATAAATAAATAAATAAATAATAAATAGATTGCTCATCAATAAATCAAAATAAAATACCAAATAATTGATAATCCTCAAATAAATAAATAAATAAATAAATAAATATTCATCACAAATAAATAATAAATCAATAATAGATTAATCATCAAATAATAAATAATCAAATTATTAAAATAATTAAATCTCGTCAATCATCAATTAAATAAATAACCACTAATAAATAGATAATTGATGATTAAAAATACACCATGATAAATCAACAAGCCAATTAAATAAATCCTAATTGGATAGATACAATCTCACAATAAAATCACGACCCAAAGAAGATATAATAACAATTACACATTAATCACATAAACATAGACTATAATTCACTTACGCCAAGGGGACAAACATAAAACAAGACCTCAACTTGCGACATGGCACAATCGACAAGGTACACATCTTAGACCTAGAGTGAGTGAGGGAAACTATGTCATCTCCGACAACTTGCCATTGGGATAAAGACACACTTAGACCTATGAAGACGGGTGGAGTTGATGTCTGGTGTGTGTGTATATATATATATATATATATATATATATATATATATATATATATATATATATATATAAGTGATAGAGAATTGTGACGACATATCCTGCTCGTAATGAGTGATATGGTATCATCTCTACTCACGAAGACAGTCACACAATATGATAACAAGACATCACATAGAATCGTCATCATGAAATATGATTAGTATCATCATTAGTCATATAATTCATGTAAACAATAATCATATAGAATTCCATGAGTCATATAAATCCATCCATATAGGAGATACTATATATTAACATCCATAAGAATCAAATATCATATAATAAGTCTTGCATCATTAATCATTAAACTCTCCAATCATAATGAGTCGTAACAGATAACATGAATCCACATAAAGTCCTAGTATCAATGATACCATCTAATATAACAGAAGAGTCATAAATAACCATCCAAGTAACCATCATATGTCTACATAAGTCTATCAGGATGCAAATCAAAATGCAAGTCTAGGAGGGGCACTACATCCTCCCCCCTTAGGCTCGACTTACTCCTGGAAGTCGCCAAGGGTTAAGTTGAAAACATACACACATCAACACAAAACTTCTTAAACGAAACAACTTCTAACTCAATGTAAGGTAATGATTACAAAAAGTTTCCTTTCTACACTTTAATTATCCAAGAAAATATGTTAGATAAGAGATAAAAACAAGTTGGAAAACTCTTACTAGTTACAACGAGCATGATAAATCATTGAAATATCTTCAAGAGGACTTTATTTAATCACATTTTGAAACACTAAACTGTATTTTTTGTATCTCAGTTAACATCTATAAGCAAAAATTACAGTAACTCGCACAATTCAAGCATGGCAACACTTCCTTTAACATCTAACCGAATGCAATTAAGAAGAAAAGTATAAATTTTACACATTACTTCACACATAGGCACATTCTTAAGAAGCCACATGTCATATTCCTATATGAGGAAAGTTGAATAAAATCCCTTCAAGACTGGATAGAATCAAGAGAATCTCACAATTACCAAAAATCTATGCTCTATAATTCTCAAGGAGAACAAAATTTGCAATATTCAAACTTCTCAATCCCTACCACACTTCCGCTACGCTACTCTGATTCAAGCATCTACACATCTATCATCCAATCAGTTATTGCAAGGTTTTCTAATTTATTCAGTTTGCATGATATATATACATAAACATTCAATGAAGATATGAAAGCAATGATTTCTTTTGCATTTATCAACTTCACATATTACAAATAATTCAAATTCTACTGCACTTCTATTAAACATTTCATGAGCTTTAGAAGATTCCAATTCATGTCATCCTACAAACATGTTTCATTACTCCACTAATATCATCATTATTCATTTATTCACTAAGGCTAGTGTGCTTCTCCGCGATGTCCTCCCTTGCACACACTATCAGAGGTTCAAAGTGAACATGATAGGGACTACACTCAACACAAAATGAGGGCCCACGACTCAACATATAGAATGACCACCATGGACAACAAAGAGGAAATTGAAAGGAAAAATCATCTAATCAATCATTAACACAAAAAGAAAGAAAATTTGCCAGCGGAATCCATTAAGAAAATAAACTATGACAAGTGCCACCACATGACCAAAATAAATGAAAGAAGAAATTAGTGGTCATTCCAAAGCAAGAGGTCCAAAATTGAATTAACCCCAATGATACTTCACAAAATCACAAAATCACTCAAACTAAATGACAAAATCATCCAAATCCACATCACGAGGTGACCAATATCAGTCACGCCAAGAGGGAGTAACCGCTACACAACATCGAAGGGTACAATGCCCTAAATGTGTTAGAGAGTGCATGCTAAACATTTAAAATCTTAAATTTGTTCATATACCCCAAATTTCTTTTATCATTTTTATTGCAATACAATTCTTTACAATAATCTAGGCAACTATCTTTCATGAAGGATAACATATACAAGAAGAAAATAAGGTGTCTCATACATACCAAAGGAATACACCCATTCATGAGTAATGTTCAAGATATCTAATATATAAAATGTTCACCTTTACCAAGCTATAATAGAAACAAATATTATAACTTCATTTATTCACTTGATGATATACTTTAACATACATACACCATTTCTAGATCAATACTCAATAAATAGTAAAAGAAAATTAGAATTCTCTACATGATGTTATTTACACATTTGGTCATTCATGTATTTACTCAAATTATTGACTCTTAACAAATAAATCTCATTACTTGAAGCAAGATTTAATATTAGATTTTCACTTCAACCACCTATGATCATTTTCCTACATATCATCAGTCAGTCAATTGCCTATATTAAGCATGAAACTTGATATCCTAGCCATACTTGCCACCACTTAATTTTCATTTAATGTCACACACAAATTCAACCACAAGCATATATTACTTATTCAATCTTGTCTCCTACCATCACCTGATTATAATCATTTGCAAACTAAGCATTCCTAGCAAACAAGAAGCATAGCCATATAGAACACAATACAACTTCACTCAATGCATTGCCAATTAATCTTACTAAAATTCATGAAACAAATGCTTTCTCAAAAAAAATTGAATCTAGTCTCAATCCATCCATTGATCAAATAGACCATTTCATCAAACCACATAGCTCCTACTCAAGACTAAGGATTTTATCTTGCCAAACCAAGTAAAGACATAATGGTATGATTTCAAATTTTCTATATATGCAATGTACCAAGTTTTTACTTCGTTCTACATACATATTATAACACTGTCTTTTAACTTGTGAGTTTATAATAACTTCCTACATTATCTATGCAAGAGATATTCTATCTAATCATTTTTATCCATAAAATAAATCATGGATACAATGCACAAATCTCAATCTTCAAACAATTTCATTTTATCCAACTTCTTTAATATATGCAGTACCTGACTTTATCAATGAATATCCAATGTTTCTACTCATTATCAATATACTCCTGAGCACTATGATTATTTTACCCAAATAAGAGGAGAGGAAGAAAGAACACTGCCAATCAACCAATGTATGCGCACAACATTATGCATGAATAACTTTGAAATTCCTAAGCATGTCTCATTTATCATTCTATGCAACTATTAACATCATTTTCTAAGATATGCAAATTCAACTTCCCATAAGGTCTCCTAATATTACAAATGCAGCTAGAAATCTCAAGTCCTTATTGAAAGATATGATTTATTCAAACAATCTTTTCTTAAATACAAAATCGCACACGTATATAAGCACCTGATTGTCACAACCCTCCTTTATCACTTTTTGATTTGATGCAATTCTATTATATTTTTGGTTGAGCTATTAAAAATGGTTGAATAAATATTATTAAAGAATAAAAATGGACACACACACACACACACTTGAAGAATATAATTCAAAAGGCATTATTTTTATTTTATTTCCCCACTCCCAATTATGGCACATGTTGTAGGAGGAATTAGAAGCTTCTAGAGGAATCTGCAATGCCTTGCATGTAACTCCCCCAGTAGGTTTTAATCAATTTGCATGAGTCCAATATTGAAAAAGAATCTCATTTTTAATCAATTTCTCTCGATAGTGGAATTTAGGGATTTTCCCTATATATTGTATGCAAGTTTTCAAAAAAGGGAGTTGATTATATTTTGAAGAAATTTCCCAAGTTTTAGTAGTAGGATCTTCTTTGGTAGTCTCATTTTTCGTTGTAGGATTGTTAAGTTGTTCTTGAAGATTTCTCTCAAATTGCAAGGAAGGATCTAAAAAGGATAGTTAGAAGATTGGAGAGGATTCAACATTGAGCTTCGATAAGCCAGGTTTTCTTCTTTTGTCATCTTTCATTTACATGTGAAAAAAAAATTATATTATCAAAAAATATAGCTTCTAGATCTTCCTTTATATAAATTAGATTGCAAATCTTTCTTCTTATTTAGGGATAAATATTGATAAAAGTACTTTTCATATAATGCATGTAAAAGATAGCTTTATTGTTTATTTAATATATATATATATATATATATATATATCAGATCTTGCTTTTGCTTTTCCAAAGATTTTTAGATCTGTGCAAAAATCATATTTCCCTTATTTAAATTTTTTTTTTTCTGAGATTAAAAATCTTCTCTATGTGATTAAATGATAACCATTTGTGTATGAATCTTGTCCTTGTTATTCTTCTCTTAAATTCATTACTGGATTGGAAATCTGAATGTAAATCTCATTTCTTTAATTAAATCTTACTTCCTTGTGAATAATCTTACCTCTATGCGAATACAAGTTTGATCTTCTGCATATAAAGTTATTTAAATATTTTTCTTTTTCCTGTGAGTAAAAATTCATTTCTCTCTTTGAATGTAGATTTAATCATAAATCTTAATTCCTTAAGAGCAGTCTTACTTCTCTGTGAACAAAAAAATGTTTGGAAATAAAATATAAACTTCACTGTATCCATTATTCTCTGTGGAAATAAAATATAAATCCCTCTTTGTGAATATTAGCTCCTGAAAATCTTCTTTGAAAGCTTTGTTTTTCTCAACATAATCATCTACCTATCTCTGTGATAAATTGGTTATCTGTACATCGCTGAAACAAATTATTTCTTTGTTTTATTTCATCCCTGTGATTAAATTATTATTCTCATTTTTTTACATTAACATTGTTCCTCTTATACATATATCTCTTTTTATATTCCTCTTTTATGCTATTAAATAAACTGGAATGAAAAACTACACACACACACACACACACACACACATATATATATATATATAGTATTATTAAAATTTATGCAAAATAAAATATATTCGAAATAGTGCACGAAACGGTACGAAGAAAATTTGTAGATGTAACTTCGTCCGTTGCACAGAATAACGAATTGTCGCAGGAGAGGGGAGCGAAGTTATTACCTCCGCAGGGGAGCGGTACCCTCCACTAACTTGCGGTCACTATTACGGCAGTGGCCGCAGGGTAGTGGAGGGGACCACGGCGGTCCCCTCATCACTGTGGGCCTGTACCCGCAGGTCTGCAGTGGTGATGGGACCCGTGGGCCCCATTCCCACTTGCCTTTTTAAAAGCCATTTCAAAAAAAAAAATCAAACTCACGGCAACTTGTTTTTTTGTTAATTTTTTTAATCCAAATTATAGTTTAATAAAATTTAACTTAGGTAAATTTAAAATTTAATCATCCTTAGTAAATTTATAATTAATTTATCTTTAGCAAATTTATAATTTGTAAATTAAATTATACCAAAATTTATAATTAGATTTTTACAAACTATTTAAGATTCACTTAGCAATTAATTCATATTAATATGATTTGAACCAAATGTCTAAGCTAAATTCTATTTTTGGGACTAGTGACTTTATAAGCGATTATTCTCATGGTAGAAATCAACACATTGCTTAACCTTGCATGTAACTTACACTATCCTTGCTTCATGCGAATTTCTCGTACATTACTTGCATTTGTTGATGACAAAGTTACATTTTCTTCATCTTCATGCAAGTTACACATTCAATTATTAATATGCAAGTTTCATAATTATCATTATTGTGCAAGTTATATTTCAAGTTTTGAATATTAAATAACTTAGTTATAGTTTTTATTCCACGTGGTCCATCAAGTAGTTGTTCAATTAGATAAGCTTTGCAATGTCTAATTATACACGTTCAATTCATAATTGTTTTCAAGCATGATGTTTTTCATAAGCTTCTTAGTTAAAAAACTAAATAAAGGAAGTCGGAAAACCAAAGCCTAGTAGCGTTCGGTATATACAGTGCCTCTGGGTCTCTTTTACGGGTAATGTTGTCGTGTTGAACTACTGCACTTAACGCCTAATAAAGCTGCATCAATGACGTCTGTGGCATTGTCCCTATAAATCATTAGGGAGTAATAAGGGACACTTGGAAGTTAAAATCCAAGGGGCGGGTAATCCCCCTTGGATCAATAATCTAATAAGATAACCCTTAAATGATTTTACATCCGCTGAGTTAAACCATAGTAAACCCCCTTAAGGTTGATTGAGTGAAATACTTTTATGAAATCGATTTAATCTCGAAGAGTTGTTGATGTTTGACAATTTGGTCAAGGGTGACGCTTATGATAGGTATTAGGATCTAGTTGTTTTAGGCCACAAGCAATAGGCCATCTTGAGCCTTTTCTTAAGTGCTACCACCGTGGGTAGCAACCGCAGAGAAACTATTTGGGACATTGACCCTAGAAAGGGTTGCATACCCACTAATCAGTTTACATAGAACCATAGAGTAGAAAATAGAACTACATACTTTACACCTTGATCTCGTGTCGAAACGGGTATGTAGGCAGTCTAGGGATGGAGTTGTCCCTAGTACTTAGGCATTTGTGGGTGGGGTCTAGGCTTGGTAAGAAGAAGGATTGAGTAGAATCCTAATTTGAAAGATAAGTATAATAAAAAGGAAAATTCAATGCATACTCGGAAGGAATCTTGAATGGATTTGCTTGATTTCCCGAGGCCTTAAGCCAAATTTTGAGTCAGAATTCAAGCTTGTATCATGTTATTTTTATTACTCCTAAGGACGGTGACCTTGGTGCACTCCTATTAGAGGAGTGTAGTACTTAGTGAGTGACTCAGGACCCGAATGGTCCCGTTGAGTCTAAGTCTCTAGCCAGAGCACCTCCTATCCTAATTAGATAGATGCCTACTTTGTATGGGTAGATACATATCCCGTATTGGATAGATGAAACCTCCTACCCCGTATGGATAGATGCCTAACCCATATGGTTAGATGCTCATCCTAGATGGATGAATGCCTAATCCTAATGGATGGATGTCCAGAGTATGTGATTGAATCAAACACAAATGATTAAATTAAACAAACAAACAAAAAAAGAATGGTCAAATTTTGTTGGGTTAAAGAAGGTGGGTTAATATCAAGGCAAAGGTTCAAATCTAGGCCTTGTGCTCACTTCAATTTACACAAATAAGGGAATGTTTTGCAATGGTAGAAAATAAATTTTAAAATCTTAAATCAAGAACTAACTACATAATTTAATTTTCAGGTAAAACCCTAGAATGTCTAGAGGAAGAGGAAGAGGAAGGGGTAATGGAAGACGTACTACCACTAGGAGACAAAGGGAAGCTAACCATGAGGAAAATCATGAAGAAAACCATGAAGAAAACCATGAGGAAGACCATGAAGGGGATCAACATAACCCAGGAAATAATGAAGATGGGGTCGAGGCTATAATCAACCTTCTAACTGAGCAAAGGGATAAAATCAACTTCTTGGAACAATCAATGTAGGACTTTAGGGCAAGGTAGAATGACATTGAAAATCGAAGTGGAACTGAAAATGGAAACCCTGGTAGCAATCAGGGGAATATGATGGGCAATAGAAAAGAAAATAACATATTGGAACTTTCTAAGGATTTGAAGAAAATCACCTCTCCTAAGTTCGATGGGAGGCAAATTGGTGAAGGAGATGAGAATTGGTTAAATGAAATGGAAAAGTATTTCGAGCTAAGAGATTTTAGCGAAACAACCAAGGCCTTATGGGGTTCCTATCAACTCACAGGGGAGGCAACTAGTTGGTGGACCAACACCAAGGAGCAAAATGGGTATAACAGGGATACGATCACATGGGATCAATTTGTTCACCACTTCCAAAAAAGGTGGCTCCCTCAATTGTTCTTTGATGAGAAGGTGACAAAATTCTATAATCTACGTCAAGGACCCCTATCAGTCCAACAATACATGGATAAGTTCGCCAAATTGCTTAAGTATGTACCTATGTACCAGAAAGATGAAGAAGGCCAAGCGAGGAAGTTCATTTTGGGACTAAATACCAACATAGGGGCAGAGGTTGACATGCATGGACCCAAAAAAATGAAAGAAGCACTTGAAAAGTCCCTAAGGCAAGAAAGGAAGATTCAAACACTAGCAGGGTAGAACTATAATGGGAACCACTCTTTTAAAAGGAAGCAGGAATTCAAGGGGAACACTAACTTCAACAAAGGTCAAAGGAATAATTCTTCCGAAAGAAGGCCACCCCCTAATCAATATCAAAGGAATGGAAATAATAATAATAACAGGGGCAATAATAACAGAGGAAACTATAACAGGAATGACCACCAGAACAGGATAACTTATCCACCCAGGGCCAATGAAACAAGGAATGATCCCCCTAGGAATCAAGGCAGGAGGGGTCCTCCAGGTGGATGCTTTATGTGTGGGGGAAACCATTTTGCTAGAGAGTGTCCCAGGATGCAAGGTCAGATTAGGGCCAATCAACCCCAACAAGGGCCCCAACAAAGGATTCATGCAACAGTTAGGAACTGAAGAGCAAGATTCCAAAATGTTCCCGTGGAAACTACAGGTACACTATTTGAACAACCAATTTCAATTCTAATTGACACTGGGTCATCTAAATGTTTCATCTCACCTGAATTAGTAAGCAAATATGCATTAAAAGTAAATCAAATGGAGTCATCATGGACGTTTCAATATGGGGATAAGGTGACTAGGGAAGTAACTAAGTGTTTGTCGAGGGCAAGGGTACAATTTCCTGAGTTTGAAACAAGGGTAGATCTCTATGTGGCACCCCTAAGATTATATGATGTAATTATTGGAATGAGTTGGTTAACAGATCATCAAACTAATGTAGATTGCTATAACAAAGTTGTTGAATGCTTGGATGATGGGGGGAAAGGGTCAAAATCCAAGGAAAGTTTAATCCCATTAATATAGAAACCATACCAGCCATGCAATTAAAGAAGGAAAGAAGAAGAGGAGGCCTAATCTATATGGTTGAAATTGATGAAGGAAAAGAGGAAAATACCCCAACCTTTAAAAAATACCCCTTTCTTAAAAGAATTCAAGGATGTATTTCTAGAAGAATTACCCGGCTTACCCCCTAAAAGTAAGTTTGACTTTTCTATCGACGTACTACCGAGAGCTGAACCAGTATCAAGGGCACCTTACCGAATGAACACAATTGAATTACAAGAGCTCAAAATGCAATTAGAGGAACTCTTAGCTAAGGGATTAATAAGGCCGAGTGTATCACCATGGGGAGCGCCAGTCTTATTCGTTAAAAAGAAGGATGGAACCTTAAGGCTATGCATTGACTATAGGATGTTGAAAAAGGTCACAATAAAGAATAGGTATCCTTTACCTGGAATAGAGGATCTTTTTGACCAAATGAAAGGAGCAGCAATTTTCTCAAAGATAGACCTCCAATCAGGATATCATCAACTCAGAATTAAGGAGGAGGACATTCTGAAGACAACTTTCAGGACTAGATATGGGCATTATGAATTCACAGTAGTTCCTTTTGGTGTAACCAATGCCCCAGCTGCATTTATGAACCTAATTAATAGTGTACTCCATGACTACTTGGACAAATTTGTTTTGGCATTTTTGGATGACATATTGATTTACTCTAGGAATGAGGAGGAACATTTAGTACACCTACAAATTGTTTTGCAAAGGTTGAGGGAACATAAGTTATATTGGAAACTATCAAAATGTGTCTTCTTAGAGGAAAAGATTCACTACCTTGGGCATATAATATCAAAGGAAGGAATAGTAGTTGATCCAAATAAGATAAATGCAATAGTAGAATGGTCGATCCCTAAAAATGTTTCAGAAGTAAGAAGCTTTATGGGGCTAGCAGGGTACTATAGGAGGTTTGTGGAAGGATTCTCTAAGATAGAAAACCCCATCACCTCATTACAGAGGAAGGGTAAAAGGTTTGTGTGGATAGAACAAAGTGATAAGGCATTCCAAATTTTGAAGGGGAAACTAACTTCAACACCCATTCTAAAGGTACCAGATCCGAATGGACACTTCATAGTCGTAACTGACGCTCTATCGAAGGTTTAGGAGGAGTACTTGTCTAGGATGAAGGGGTAGTAGCTTACGAATCCAGGAAGCTAAAGACTCAAGAAGTTAATTATGCACCCCACGACTTAGAGTTAGTAGCGATTGTGCATGCCCTACAAAAATGGAGACACTTCTTACTAGGGAAGCCCTTTGAGTTAAAGTCAGATAACCAAGGACTAAAGTACATCTTTACCCAACCCCACTTAAATGCTAGACAAAGAAGGTGGTTAGAGTTTCTAAGTGAATATGATTTTGAAATTGAATATATTAAGGGGAAGGAAAATAGGGTGGCAGATGCTTTAAGTAGGAGGAGACACTTGATGACTATAACAACATTCAAAACTTATTTCAAAAGGGAAGTAATGGACGAGAAGGGACATGACCCATGGTATGAGCAAGTCAAATTGACTTTAGAACATGACCCAACCGATCCTATGGTTGAAGGGTATGCATTAGACGAAGATGGGTTGCTCAGATACAATAATAGAATCTATATTCCTAATTCAGGAGATTTAAGGGAAGTAGTCTTGTCAGAGGCTCATAAGGCCCCTTATTTAGGGCACTTGGGAGTTAACAAACTTTATGCAGACCTAAAGAAGTTATACTTTTGGCAAGGGATGAAGAATGACATAGTCAAGTATGTGGCTAAATGTTTGGAGTGTCAAAGAGTAAAGGCAGAACATAGACATCTAGCTGGACTATTACAGTTACATGATGTACCTCAACACAAGTGACAAGTTATTAGCATGGATTTTGTGCAAGGGTTGCCTGTGTCACCTTCTAGGCATGATACAATAATGGTGGTAATTGACAAACTCACTAAGGTGGCACACTTTATACCAGGGAATTTGACGGATGATGCACCTACCTTGGCAAGGTGGTTTGTTAAGGAAATATTTAGGTTGCATGGAATGCCAGAGAAAATCATATCAGATAGAGATGCTAGATTCACTTCAAGGTTTTGGACAACTCTTCAATCAACTCTGGGAACTCAACTAAACTTTAGCACTACACACCATCCTGAAACTGACGGTCAAACAGAAAGGACAAATCAGATTTTGGAAGACCTACTTCACATGTACTGCATGGACCAATGGAAGAAATGGGAAGATTACCTACCCCTAGTAGAGTTTGCTTACAATAATACATATCAAACATCTTTGGGAATGACACCTTTCGAAGCATTGTATGGTAGGCCATGTCGAACACCTTTGAGTTGGGATAGCCTTGAAGATAGAGTGATTGTTTGACCAGATATGTTGAAAGAAATGGAAAGGAAAACTAAGGAAATTAGGAAAAGATTGAAGGAAGCCTCAGATAGGCAGAAAAGTTATACAGACAAGAATAGGACACCAAGGGAGTTTGAGGTGGGAGAGAAGGTCTTCCTAAGGGTTAGGCCACACAAGAGTTCCATAAGGTTTGGGAAAAAGACCAAGCTTGCACCTCGTTATGTTGGACCTTTTGAAATATTGGAAAGGATTAATCCAGTTGCATACTGGTTGGCCTTACCTCCCTAGTTGAGCCGAATCCATGATGTCTTCCATGAATCTCTTCTTAAAAAGTATGTACCTGATGAGAAACATATTTTGAATTGGGATGCTTTACAAGTCCAGGAAATGGGAGGAATAATGATAGAGCCATTCAAAATCTTGGAGAGGCGCCAGTGCCAATTACGCAACAAAGAGGTTGATCAATGCAAAGTACAACGGAACCAGTATGATGAAAAGAATGCCACGTGAGAAGATACTAGGAAAATGCAACAATTGTTTCCTTTTTTGTTTTAAACTAATCATGAACTATAGACTCTTTTGGATACATTCAATAAGTGCATGGAGACGATGCGAAAATTAAGGGGCGGATGATGTCACAACCCTCCTTTATCACTTTTTGATTTGATGCAATTCTATTATATTTTTGGTTGAGCTATTAAAAATGGTTGAATAAATATTATAAAAGAATAAAAATGGACACACATACACACACACTTGGAGAATATAATTCAAAAGGCATTATTTTTATTTTATTTTCCCACTCCCAATTATGGCACATGTTGTAGGAGGAATTAGAAGCTTCTAGAGGAATCTTCAATGCCTTGCATGTAACTCCCCCACTAGGTTATAATCAATTTGCATGAGTCCAATATTGGAAAAGAATCTCATTTTTAATTAATTTCTCTCGACAGTGGAATTTAGGGATTTTCCCTATATATTGTATGCAAGTTTTCAAAAAAGGCAGTTGATTATGTTTTGAAGAAATTTCCCAAGTTTTAGTAGTAGGATCTTCTTTGGTAGTCTCATTTTTCGTTGTAGGATTGTTAAGTTGTTCTTGAAGATTTCTCTCAAGTTTCAAGGAAGGATCTAAAAAGGATAGTTAGAAGATTAGAGAGGATTCAACATTAAGCTTTGATAAGCCAGATTCTCTTCTTTTGTCATCTTTCATTTACATGTGAAAAAAAAATTATATTATCAAAAAATATAGCTTCTAGATCCTCCTTTATATAAATTAGATTGCAAATCTTTCTTCTTATTTAGGGATAAATATTGATAAAAGTACTTTTCATATAATGCATGTAAAAGATAGCTTTATTGTTTATTTAATTTTCTTTAGAAAAAAATAAAAAATAAATAAAAAAATTATATATATATATATATCAGATCTTGCTTTTGCTTTTCCAAAGATTTTTAGATCTGTGCAAAAATCATATTTCCCTTATTTAAAATTCTTTTTTTGAGATTAAAAATCTTCTCTGTGTGATTAAATGATAACCATTTGTGTATGAATCTTGTCCTTGTTATTCTTCTCTTAAATTCATTACTGGATTGGAAATCTGAATGTAAATCTCATTTCTTTAATTAAATCTTACTTCCCTATGAATAATCTTACCTTTGTGCGAATACAAGTTTGATCTTCTACATATAAAGTTATTTAAATATTTTTCTTTTTCCTGTGAGTAAAAATCCATTTCTCTCTCTGAATGTAGATTTGATCATAAATCTTAATTCCTTAAGAGCAGTCTTACTTCTTTGTGAATAGAAAAATGTCTGGAAATAAAATATAAACTTCACATCCATTATTCTCTGTGAAAATAAAATATAAATCCCTCTCTGTGAATATTAGCTCCTAAAAATCTTCTTTGAAAGCTTTGTTTTTCTCAGCATAATCATCTACCTATCTCTGTGATAAATTGGTTATCTGTACATCGCTGAAACAAATTATTTCTCTGTTTTATTTCATCCCCGTGATTAAATTATTATTCTCATTTTTTTTACATTAACATTTTTCCTCTTATACATATATCTGTTTATATATTCCTCTTTTATGCTATTAAATAAACTGGAATGAATATATATATATATATATATATATATATATATATATATATATATATATATATATATATATATATATATATATATATATATATATATATATATATATATATATATATATATATATATATATATATATATATATATATATATATATATATATAGTATTATTAAAATTTATGGAAAATAAAATATATTCAAAATAGTGCAGGAAATAGTACGAAGAAAATCTGTAGATGCAATTTCGTCCATTGCACGGAATAACGGACCGTTGCAGGAGAGGGGAGCAGAGTTATTACCTCCGCAGGGGAGTGGTACCAGAGTGGTACCCTCCACTAACCTGCGGTCACTGTTACGACAGTGGCCGCAAGGTAGTGAAGGGGACCACGACGGTCCCCTCATCACTGCAGGCCTGTACCCGCAGGTCCGCAGTGGTGATGGGACCCATGGGCCCCACTCCCACTTGCCTTTTTAAAAGCCATTTCAAAAAAAAAAAATCAAACTCACGACAACTTGTTTTTTTGTTAATTTTTTTTATCCAAATTTTAGTTTAATAAAATTTAACTTAGGTAAATTTAAAACTTAATCATCCTTAGTAAATTTATAATTAATTTATCTTTAGCAAATTTATAATTTGTAAATTAAATTATACCAAAATTTATAATTAGATTTTTACAAACTATTTAAGATTCACTTAGCAATTAATTCGTATTAATATGATTTGAACCAAATGTCTAAGCTAAATTCTATTTTTGGCACTAGTGACTTTATAAGCGATTATTCTCATGGTAGAAATCAACACATTGCTTAACCTTGCATGTAACTTACACTATCCTTGCTTCATGCGAATTTCTCGTACATTACTTGCATTTATTGATGACAAAGTTACATTTTCTTCATCTTCATGCAAGTTACACGTTCAATTATTAATATGCAAGTTTCATAATTATCATTATTATGCAAGTTATATTTCAAGTTTTGAATATTAAATAACTTAGTTATAGTTTTTATTCCACGTGGTCCATCAAGTAGTTGTTCAATTAGATAAGCTTTGCAATGTCTAATTATACATGTTCAATTCATAATTGTTTTCAAGCATGATGTTTTTCATAAGCTTCTTAGTTAGAAAACTAAATAAAGGAAGTCGGAAAACCAAAACCTAGCAACGTTCGGTATATATAGTGCCTCTGGGTCACGCTTACGGGTAATGTCGTCGTGTTGAACTACTGCACTTAATGCCTAATAAAGCTGCATCAATGACGTCTGTGGCATCGTCCTTATAAATCGTCGGGGAGTAATAAGGGACACTTGGAAGTTAAAATCGAAGGAGCGGGTAATCCCCCTTGGATCGATAATCTAATAAGATAACCCTTAAATGATTTTACATCCACTGAGTTAAACCATAGTAAACCCCCCTAAGGTTGATTGAGTGAAATGCTTTTATGAAATCGATTTAATCTCGAAGAGTTGTTGACGATTGACAATTTGGTCAAGGGTGACGCTTATGATAGGTATTAGGATCTAGTTGTTTTAGGCCACAAGCAATAGGCCATCTTGAGCCTTTGCTTAAGCGCTACCACCGTGGGTAGAAACCGCAGAGAAACTGTCTGGAACATTGACCCTAGAAAGGGTTGCATACCCACTAATCAGTTTACATAAAACTACAGAGTAGAAAATAGAACTACATACTTTACGCCTTGATCCCGTGCCAAAACGAGTATGTAGGCAGTCTAGGGACGAAGTTGTCCCTAGTACTCAAGCATTCGTGGGTGGGGTCTAGGCTTGGCAAGAAGAAGGATTGAGTAGAATCCTAATTTGAAAGATAAGTATAATAAAAAGGAAAATTCAATGCATACTCAGAAGGAATCCTGAATGGATTCGCTTGATTTCTCGAGGCCTTAAGCCAAATTTCGAGGCGGAATTCAAGCTTGTATTATGTTATTTTGATTACTCCTAAGGACGGTGACCTCGATGCACTCCTATTAGAGGAGTGTAGTACTTAGTGAGTGAATCAGGATCTGAATGGTCTCGATGAGTCTAAGTCTCTGGCCAGAGCACCTCCTATCCTAATTAGATAGATGCCTACTCCGTATGGGTAGATGCCTATCCCATATTGGATAGATGAAACCTCCTGCCCCGTATGGACATATGCCTAACCCATATGGTTAGATGTTCATCCCGGATGGATGAATGCCTAATCCTAATGAATGGATGCCCAGAGTATGTGATTGAATCAAACACAAATGATTAAATTAAACAAACAAAAAAAAAGAATGGTCAAATTTTATTGGGTTAAAGAAGGTGGGTTATTACATGTGGTATCAGAGCAAAGGTTCAAATCTAGGCCTTGTGCTCACTTTAATTTACACAACTAAGGGAATGTTTTGCAATGGTAGAAATTAAATTTTAAAATCTTAAATCAAGAACTAACTACATAATTTAATTTTCAGGTAAAACCCTAGAATGGCTAGAGGAAGAGGAAGAGGAAGAGGAAGAGGAAGAGGAAGAGGAAGAGGAAGGGGTAATGGAAGACATACTACCACTAGGAGACAAAGGGAAGCTAACCATGAGGGAAATCATGAAGAAAACCATGAAGAAAACAATGAGGAAGACCATGAAGGGGATCGACATAATCCATGAAATAACGAAGATGGGGTCGAGGCTATAATCAACTTTCTAATTGAGCAAAGGGATAAAATCAACTTCTTAGAACAATCAATGCAGGACCTTAGGGCAAGGCAGAATGACATTGAAAATCGAAGTTGTACTGAAAATGGAACCCTGGTAGCAATCAGGGGAATATGATGGGCAATAGAAAAGAAAATAACATATTGGAACTTTCTAAGGATTTGAAGAAAATCACACCTCCTAAGTTTGATGGGAGGCAAATTGGTGAAGGAGCTGAGAATTGGTTAAATGAAATGGAAAAGTATTAAAGAACACACACAATTTCTCTTCACTTTATAGCATGATCAGTTATATAGGGAAAAAAAACCTTTAATATTAGGGTAAGCACTGGAAATTACAAGCAAGAAAGACTACATAGAGTCATATAGACATTACGCTCATCTAAGAGGCATGCATAAGAAATCAATACACATATCGCAGATAACTTATGATTCCTAGGAGGGATTAGGGAGAAACACACATCATAAACATATAAGATCTCCTAAATTACCATGATGTTTTCCATTTCAAATTTCAAAGAACATCTCAAGCCAAGAGAATAGTATAGTACACCATGCAAGGCCAAGAGCAAAAACCCTAACCAGGGATCCCAGTGTTTGCAACACAAGCTCTGATATAATGCGCGCCAAAATACCCTAGAGAAATAATCCAAAATCTACTAACAAGTGGAGATAATTTTTTTTTCCTAAAACATTCGTTACCCTATCTTAACATTAACATGCATCAATGCAATATTAACCATTTGCAAGATCACATAAACCAACATGTACATAATCATAGAACTATATTATGCAAGCAAATTAAATCTTTCTAAATATCAAAATATCTTCAAATATTCTCTTGCAAACATATCCATTCCCTAGGGTATCTTTGTAATACCCTAAAAATGGTCACCTAAACCATGGGCCCCTAATCTCGACAACATCACCAAGGTCCTAACCAAAAGGCAATTAAATCAACCTCGAGTACCTAATTAATTAATTCTTCAATCATTAATGTTACACGACATATAGATCACTCTATATTAATCAAATATTTATTTAATTAATTAAATCATTCCAAGTAAATCATTTTGATCAATTATCCTATTTATTTAATTAAATATCCTAGAATATTTAATTAATAAATAAATTTGTCATTTAAATCACAAAAAAAGGAATTAATTTAAAGAAAAAGAGGAATTAATTTACAAAAAGAGATTAATCACAAAAAGAGGAATTAATCTGCAAAAGAAGGTTAAATTGAAAACAAAAGAAAAGAATTAAATTGAGAGAAGAAATCAAACTTAAGATATTTCTTTTTCTAAAATTGAGATAACTTGAGAAATTTCAGAAAAGCAATTAAGTTGAATTAATCATTTTTTCTAAAACTTAAACTCAAAGCTTTTCTTGAGGAAAGAGGTTCGGTTGCATTGAAAAGGCTTTTTCTAAATAAAAATCTTGAGCAAATTAAAGAAATGTGCATGGAATCAACTAAATTTTATCTCAGGTGTATGGAAACAACTAATTTTATCTCAGGTGTATGGAAAGAACTAATTTTATCTCCAATGCAAACTCAAACTTATAATCTGAATGCATTCAATCAAGCTATAATTGGAATCTATCTCATAATCTGAATGCATTCAATCAAGCTATAATTGGAATCTATCTCAAGATTAACTTAATCTAATCTCTCAATTATTTCAATTAACTTGGATTGTGCTTTTTCTTGAGGAATCTCAACCGCTAATTGTTAATCGATCTCAACCATTGGTGTCTCTTTTGAGACTTTATAAATTTAGCCTTCATCTTTCATTCAAGGCACCCTGAAGATTTATTGTTATTGTGCAGTTTTTGCTCTAGAGTCATTGAATATATTGTGCTTTGAGATTATTGCATCTTAGCTTAGCTTTTTGCATACTTAGTTTAATTATGATTGCTTGAATTCATCTAGCTTAGTATTCATTCATCTAGCTTAATCTTGCATCCATTTAGCTTATTCTTGTGCTCATATAGATTAAATCCTTCATCTTGGTGTAGTCTAGTCACTAGTATTGCTTAGAGAAATATGAGAGCAAGTCTATACTCGCATCTTTTAGAAGGCAATGGTTGATTTGTTATGGTTTTTATATTCATGATTATATCTGTCTAACCATGCATTAATTTTTGGCCTTACAGATCAGTTTATTTTTATTTTTTGGATTTTGTTCGTACAGTTACTGCTAAAACTTGTACAAGTTTTATAGAGGCTAGTACGACAATCTGTAGGTTCTCATACGATCCGTGGTGAATTATCGTACGGTTGGGTGAGAATTATCGTACGATTTTCTGGTTTCTTGTATTAAGATAGATTGCATTTTTAGGGTTTTTTATTGAAGTTTGATGGTACTAATGCTAACCCTAGCTTGTTTTCTATCTTCCTAAGATATTTTTACAGCCTAACCAATTTTTACAGAACGTTTGTCAAAGAACACGCCTATCACACAAAAATAATATGACTATTGATTCATTGTTTTTGCAGGTTGCCTAAGGAGATTCAAGTGAACTTCGTGTATTCTTTAAATTCATTTTTAGGCACTTAAATTGCTATTTGGTTAATGAAAAAATATATCTTTTGTGTTTTAATAAAAATCTAAGAGGTAGGAAAGTATGCTCTTATCTGCACAGACAATCAGAAATCCAGACCCTCAAAGCTTTTTCTTCCTTTAGCAGGCCTGTCATAGTGGGAAAAAGTAATCACCCTATGAGAATGACCCAAGTGAGTACAGTTGGACCTAAGCATTCCAACTCCCTATAATAAATAGGCCTCTGGTGATTAAAGTCAGAGGACGAGATTATTTTTCTCTTTGAGATCTCTCATATCGGGCATTTTGTAGGGCCTCGCGGTCTCAATCACGTTTACGTGACTACAACTTGTTTCAGTACCTTGTTGGGATATATACCTCAATCATGCTTACATGACTTCAAGGGGTAATTTCAAACGAAATTATTTACTAAGAACTATAAGATAGAAGCTACCTGATTCAACTCTGAAAGGGGGATAATCTTTGTGCAAGAGAGATAGTAACTCTCCCAAGATATTTACTATTTCGTGCCCCCATTAGTGTTTGGAGTTGGCTAATACGATGTTGAGAATCCATTGTGTGAGACTCAGTGGTCGTATTCTGATTAGCTATTGGGTGTGTACCCGAGTCTGCAAGAAAAGGTTTTCTCTCTCAGCCAACTTTCGTAGGGTTAGCATGATGTGCTTGAAGTCATTTCACATCTTGCGTATTTTCTGTGTTTTCATTCTTGAAACTGAAACTGAAACTAAAATACTGAAACTGGAGAAAACAATAAAAATGTCGAAAAACTCAGTGATCAAAACTTTGTCCTTGTCAGAAAATCGTCTCTATCCAGTTCTTTGTTGTATGAGTCTATTGTTTTGTCATCTAGCTATATCTATTATCATACGAGTATACTCTTTTATCGTCTGGTTATATACTTGTTGTCGTGTGAGTTTGAATACCTTAGATTCATCCTATTAGTTTGTTGTTTGAACCTGTCAGAATTATCGTCCTGGTCCTTGAGAATTGTTGTTTGACCTTATAAACAATATCGTACGAATAATCATTATCCTCATCAAATTGCCATCTAGAGAATCTTAGACTATTGTGCGAGCATAGGTATCAACTCGTATGAGAAACTACCTGGATCGTCTAGAAACAGTTAAATTGTCTTTTGGGTCAGAATACTCTATCATACGAATTTTTAATTTTGTCAATCCAGAATTTGTCTGTTTGCATAATTTTCCAAAAATGTCATACTTGCCTAATCGGTCTACGGTGAGCGTATATCTGGTCTTTTTTATCCTGAGTATAAACAATATTGATATTGTACCCCTGTCGTTGTCTTGCATGATTTTATCTATCATCTTTCAACTAGTTCAATCAATCGCTTATCAAACTTTATCAACCTAGGTTGCTTAGATTACGTCTTATACATGATAGATCATTCCTGAAACTAGACTGAGTCTTAGTCACCTCTATCAATCACTATGTTAAAACATGTAACTAGCTTTGATTTAATCTTGACATCTGCATCACATCTCTCCATCGGTCACTTCGGTTGTAAATGCCTGTTCGAAATAGAAGCTCTTCTAAAGATTCTGACAAAAGTAAGAAGCACATGGC
Source organism: Cryptomeria japonica (assembly GCF_030272615.1). NCBI lineage: Eukaryota > Viridiplantae > Streptophyta > Pinopsida > Cupressales > Cupressaceae > Cryptomeria > Cryptomeria japonica. The sequence continues at coordinate 452,021,681 of NC_081408.1, read as the reverse complement.
TATCTTGGCCCAACAAATTCAAGATCTCAAGAGAGAAATATATGACATTCAAGCCCAACATCAAGATTCAATGACATTTCTTGAGATAAAATTTCATGATATCAAGAACACCAGACTTCAAGAAATGCTAAAACAACTACATAAGGTGGAAAAAAAAGTAATTGAAAATCAAAAGTCAAATCTCATACAAGATCACAAGACACTTTCACCAAGACAAAAAGACATCTATCCCCTAGATAGACAATTTACACCTTTGGGGCAATCTATTGAGTTATCTTTGGAAGAACTTCTTGAGCATAATCTTATCATATTGCCTAACAAGACCACATGGGGATGCAAAATTTTGAGTAATTACTGTGCATGTCATAGGCATAAAAAACATAAGACTTCAATGTGTATGGAACTAAAACATAAAATTAAATACCTCCTTGATGATGGTGTTATTGAAATTGAAGATCATAATAATTCACCTAAAGAGAAACCAGATGTCATTTCCAAGCATGATCAAAATGATGAACCTGTGTATAGCAATGGCTCACATGTCGCCTCCATCTCTTCCATGACGCATCCATCTCCAAAGGATTCTCAACAACAATCCATACCATATCCCTCAAATGATGAACCTAATGATAAATCTTCTCATGTGTACCCTCAAGGGCTATCTCAAAGGCCATCCCATCCAATGGTTGAAAAAGATCCTACCCCCCTAGAATCCCATGAGGATCTCATTATACTTTTCCATTTCTTCCAAGATGATCCCCTTCCATCTCAAGAGAAAAGTATCCTTCCTAAGAAAGATCATGATGCCTCTTCCACCTTTTCAAATGATCTTATTCAAAATGAATAGTCAAACACCCTTCCTACTCTATCCAATGGTCCTCTTCCACATCAAGATCAAATTATACCTTCATCTCCTTGTCATAATCCTCCATGTTCACCTCAAGGATCCATTATGCTTACAAATCCCTCTCATGATCCTACAAGTCAAAATATTTATAAATGCAAAGGGGTAGACCTTCACAAGAAAAAACCTCTCCATATTAAAGAAACTATTAAGAGTTATGGTCTTAGTGACATTCCTAAAAATGTTGGTACCCTTACTAAACCAAAATCCAAGTACACATTTTCCCCTTAATCTCTTCCATCCATTTTAGGACCCTATATTCCTCTATCTCTTGTGCAGGATCAAAAAAGGCATACATCTTCATGTACCTTCCATCCATCTAGAAGGACACAAAGGCTCACTAGGCAAAAGAAAGAAAAATCAAAAGCTATATGGGATCCTAAGGAACTTGTAGAAGTAATGCATTCCAAGAAACTGCAAAAGCATGAAAAATCAAAAACCATGTGGATCCCTAAGCGTCTCATTGAAGCACAACAGTCTAAAGAAAAATCCAAATCAACATCCAAGATTGTTGTTCCTCCATCCAAACCTTCCAAATCTATTTCTCCATCACCTCTTTCATCCATTTTAGATCGTAATGTCCCAAAATCCCTGGTTGTTCCTCCATCCAAATCTCAAAATCTAAGATCCACTTTTCCTCCATCAATCCACCATCCCTCAAGATGTGTGCCAATAGTGATCCCACAAATGTTTACATTCCCTCATGCACCAAACTTTCAATTTTTGACCCATTATCCAACCCCTCTTTTTCATCTTCCCATACCCCTTATCTGATCATTTGCATAAGACTTTACCCTAGTTTCATCATGAAATCTAAAAACTAAGAAAATCAACATTAGAGATGTTGGACATGTACACTTAGTTGAGTCCTTGGAAAGACATCTTTATGTTGGATTAATGAACTACCTACATAAAACTCCCTGACCCTATGAATAACATGCACCTTAAACAATACTATATTTAAGGGTTGGGCTATTTTAGGTTTTACTTTCCATATTGCATCTCATTTTATTAAAATCATTACATCCCATATATTTTCCTTTTCAAATGCATCGCATTCCCAAATTTTTTGCATTAGCATATAGCAACATTAATAAAACAAGGCAATTGTCCAAGTTTATCATTTGTTTGCATTCAAGACAAATAAGGGTTCTCTCCTTTCTTAGATATCCGGACATGAAGTCTTTGAGGTCATAAGGTCATTCATTTTCTACATCACCCCGTGACGACGCTTTACTTATGGTTGGGTAGTGATTTTACTATTTGAAACTTGTTAACCCAAAATCTATCAATTGCTAAATCTCAAACACATTAACAAAATCTCTAATTCATTTGAGACACCTATTTGATCATATGACTAGTGAAAAATCTAACATTCTACTTCAGCGCCGATGTAATTGTCATACCCAAGTAGGTTTCATTACTTACAAGTCAAGGCAAGAAAATAAAATAATTAAGAAAAAGTGCTATGCCAAATATCCATCTCAAGGCAAAAGAGCAATGATATATAACTGCAATACCACACATACAAGTGTGACAATAAGCTTGACTATGGGAACATGTGAGTAACTCCATTAGGGATATGAACGCCTGTTGGCAATGGAGCAATATAAGTGAGATTATAGTCTATAACCCTGTCAGAGCTCTAAAAGCTTGTTGGCAACAAGGCTCTATTCGGGATTTTTTTGAAGTTAGAATAATCCATGTAGCTAGTCATATCAGATACTAAGGATCTTTAGTGAACACAAGAGCATGAATTAACTCATTTGCACTCACATGGGCAAAAGAAGATCAAAGTTTCAAGAATCTATGGGGAAGTTTTCCTCATCTAGTGAATCCTAGTCACTAAGTGTGTTAATTTGGATGTTCCAAGGGACCTTAAGGATTGATTGAGTGCTTATCTATGAAATTTTTGGTACCTCCAATTCAATTGGTGTATTACAAAATGTTGAACAAACACGGTCATCCTTGTTTGAAAAGGAAATGCATCTTCATCATACATATTGCATTAACATAGGTCATATAAAAAAATAATTGTCTCCATATGCATTCTACAGATCATCATGTCATATAGGTCTGTATACTGGGAGCATAGTTGAAAAAAAATCCTAAAAATCATAAAATGTCTTCAGAAAATCCTAAAAATAAAAAACTGACAAAATCAAAGCAAGAAAGCATAGACCATCCTTCAAACCAAATCAACCACAAACAAACTCTAAAAGTATGCAATCAAACTTATCACAATATGACTACTGATTTGTTGTTTTTGCAGGTTGCTTGAGGAGATTCAAGTGAACTTCGTGTATTCTTTAAATTCATTTTTAGGCACTTAAATTGATATTTGGTTAATGAAAAAATATGTCTTTTGTGTTTTAATAAAAATCTAAGAGGTAGGAAAGTATGCTCTTATCTGCACAGACAATCAGAAATCCAGACCCTCGAATCTTTTTCTTCCTTTAGCGGGTCTGTCATAGTGGGAAAAAGTAATCACCCTGTGAGAACGACCCAAGTGAGTACAGTTGGACCTGAGCATTCCAACTCCTTATAATAAATAGGCCTCTAGTGATTAAAGTTAGAGGATGAGATTATTTGAGTTTTCTCTTTAAGATCTCTCATTTTGGGTGTTTTGTAGGGCCTCACAGTCTCAACCACGTTTACGTGACTACAACTTGTTTTAGTACCTTGTTGAGCTATATGCCTCAATCATGCTTGCGTGACTTCAAGGGGTAATTTCAAACGAAAATCTTTACTAAGAACTATAAGATAGAAGCTACCTGATTCACCTCTGAAAGAGGGATAATCTTTGTGCAAGAGAGATAGTAACTCTCCCAAGATATTTGCTATTTCATGCCCCCATTAGCGTTTGGAGTCGGCTAATATGGCCTTGAGAATCCATTGCATGAGACTCAACGGTCGTATTTTGATTAGCTATTGGGTGTGTACCCGATTTTGCAAGAAAATGTTTTCTCAATCAGCCAACTTTCGTAGGGTTGGCATGATGTGCTTGAAGTCATTTCACATCTTGCGTGTTTTCTGTGTTTTCATCCTTGAAACTGAAACTCAAATATTGAAACTGGAGAAAACAATAAAAAATGTCCAAAAACTCAGTGATCAAAACTCTGTCCGTGTCAAAAACTTGTCTTTGTCCAGTCCTTTATTGTACGAGTCTACTATTTTGTCGTCTAGCTATATCTATTGTCGTATGAGTCTACTCTTTTGTCGCCTAGTTATATACCTGTTGTCGTGCGAGTTTGAATACCTTAGATTCATGTTGTTAGTTTGTCATTTGAACCTGTCAGAATTATCGTTCTGGTCCTTGAGAATTGTCATTTGACCTCATAAACACTATCGTAAGAATAATCATTATCCTCATCAGATTGTCATCTAGAGATTCTTAGACTGTTGTGTGAGCATAAATATCAACTCGTACGAGAAACTGCCTGGATCGTCTGGAAACAATTAAATTGTCTTTTGGGTCAGAATACTCTATCGTACGAATTTCTAATTTTGTCAATCTAGAACTTGTCTGTTTGCATACTTTTCCAGAACTGTCATACTTTCCTAATTGGTCTACGATGAGCATATATATGGTCTTTTTTATCCTGAGTATAAACAATCTTTATAGTGTACCCTTGTCGTTGTGTTGCACGATTTTGTCTATCTTCTTTCAACTAGTTCAATCAATCGCTTATCAAACTTTATCAACCTAGGTTGCTTAGATTACATCTTATACATGATAGATCATTCCTGAAACTAGACCGAGTCTTAGTCACCTCTGTCAATCACTATGTTAAAACACATAACTAGCTTTGATTTAATCTTGACATCTGCATCACATCTTGCCATCGGTCACTTCGGTTGTAAATGCCTATTCGAACCATAAGCTCTTTTTAAAGATTCTGACAAAAGTAAGAAGCACATGGCTATCTTGGCCCAACAAATTCAAGATCTCAAGAGAGAAATATATGACATTCAAGCCCAACAACAAGATTCAATGACACTTGTTGAGATAAAATTTCATGATATCAAGAACACCAGACTTCAAGAAATGCTAAAACAATTACATAAGGTGGAAAAAAAGTAATTCAAAATCAAAATTCAAATCTCATACAAGATCACAAGACACTTTCACCAAGACAAAAAGACATCTATCCCCTAGATAGACAATTTACACCTTTGGGGCAATCTATTGAGTTAGCTTTGGAAGAACTTCTTGAGCATATTCTTATCATATTGCCTAACAAGACCACATGGGGATGCGGAATTTTGAGTAATTACTGTGCATGTCATAGGCATAAAAAACATAAGACTTCAATGTGTATGGAACTAAAACATAAAATTCAATACCTCCTTGATGATGGTGCTATTTAAATTGAAGATCATAATAATTCACCTAAAGAGAAAGCAGATGTCATTTCCAAGCATGATCAAAATGACAAACTTGTGTATAGAAATGGATCACATGTCACCTCCATCTCTTCCACGATGCCTCCATCTCCTAAGGCTTCTCAACAACAATCCATACCATATCCCTCAAATGAAGAACCTAATGATAAATCTTCTCATGTTGACCCTCAAGGGCTATCTCAAAGGCCATCCCATCCAATGGTTGAAAAAGATCCTACCTCCCTAGATTCCCATGAGGATCCTGTTGAACACTATATTTGAAATAAAAAAATATTTCCATAAGCGTGAAGACTAAAAGATTTTCGGCCCAGAAATTGTATCGAGCATTTCAAAAGGAGTTTCATCGAAAGAGTGCTTTCATCGAAATAGAGCATGACGTGTAAAGCACTATGCAAAAGGTTTTCGGCGGAATATCACTTTCGGTAAGTAAAGGAAGCCACTCATCGATGCCCAAGTTTCATCGAAAAGTGAAAAGCAAAAGGCAAAAAGTGATTTCGAGGAGAAACAACTGCCGAAGAAACTCATAAAGCATTCATCGAAATGCAGATCTCATCGACAACATTATATCGAACAAAAACTGAAGTGTTTCATCGATAAAGGGAATATCGAAGGAGAGAGACTTTCGAAGAGCTTGCACAAGCTTTCACCGAAGAACGAAACTCATCGAAATATGATTTCGATGAAACTTGCGAATAACTTATCGAAAGAGAGTTTATCGATGAAAAGATGATTTCGATGAGTCTTGAAGATGGCTTCTCGACGTGGGCTACTCACCGAAAAGGTAATATCAAGGAGAATGGGCTTTCGATGAAAGATCAAAATGCTCGGCCGAAGACAAGGGTTTCATCGAAAACTTGATTTACGATCATTTTGGTCAAACTATACTTCCCGCGGAAGAGTTAAAGGCCAAAGTGAAGAATGTCACATCTGCAATTAAGTTTAAACACTTGAGTAGCCGTTGTAGACGTAGAGACATTAACTATGCACAAGTTGCCCATACGATTACAGCTGAATGGATCGAATTTCATAGGAGCCAGATTGATGCCAAGAGACTGAAAATTGCGAAGAACTTGCGAAAATTCGTGAACGACAATCAGAAGAGCTAGACATTTCTCCAAGTAAGTGTTGTCTCTCGTATTTGCTGAAATCATGGAACCTTCTTCTTCTTCTTCTAAAAAGAGTAGGAAAGGAAAAGAACTAAACCCTGAAGAGAAGCCCAAAAGACAGAAGAAGGAAGGGAGAGCTCTGACTCAGGATTTGCTAGACCAATGTCCCACATCTAGTGTAAGGTCTAAAAGGATCAAAAGTGAGGAGGAAGGATTGGAGGATAGATTTGAAAATCTGGGAGACATCTGGACTGAAATCAGGGGACATGAATTGTTCCTATTTAGCTACAAAAGAAGGGATGCTCCTGAGCCCATAAGTAATCTATGGAAGAAGAACTTAGGGAAATTGGTAGTCCCAAACATGTTTGTGGATGTTGAACTAATGAAAGCTCTGGCAGATTGTTATAATCCGAGAACCAAAACCATATGCGATTACCGAGGGAATCCCTTAGTGGTGATTAACAAACAAACTATTGATATGGTATTTGATCTTGAATGGGAAGTAGAGGATAGAATCGATATGTAGAAACTGTCACAAGAATTATTTAGCATGGAAAACATCTACAGGACATGGAGACTACCTATTCACCGGCCGAAAGTGGGTGGGTCCTTTGTTCCGTTCAGCAAAAATGACAAGGTGCCGTTTGATGTCAACCACTTCCATCCATATTTTAAGTATACATATTATGCTGCAGCCCAAGTATTAGGCTTAGAGGCTCATCCTCTCATGGATATTGGGGTCATGGTTCTATGTGCTGACTTACAATCAAAAGACCCTAGGTCATTTGATTATGCCACTTATGTTGCAGATGCCTTAAATCACGGGTTGGAGAAGTTAAAAGGAGACCTTGTGAATGTCCATTTTTCATTGTACTCTTTGTTAATGCATATTATTCTTTATTGTGGACAAGAAATCAATTTCTGGTCAGATGATTTTTGCATCAGAGCTTATGATAAGAATGGTTTGAAGAAACCAGTTCAGTTGTGGGTTTCTGCATGGGATCAGAGATTCATGAACAACCAATACTGGCACTTTTAGGAATATTTTGTGAAACCCCTTAGTGCGGCCTTTGGGCAACATAGGGATTATACTCTGTCCCCTGAAATTAAAAGATTCCTCAGGCCAAAAGACTTCTCTCCGGAGTCCCAGATTGAGCACAATTGGGGTGATTGGTATTGCCACAATAATCATACAGAAATCAGGATATTTGGGTATGAAGGAAAGCCACACATGCTTCCAATTACAGTACCAAACAGGGTGGCTAGCCTGGAGATTGTAAGACAATTATCTACTGTCAGTGCCAAACACCTTACAGATTTCGGTAAATAGTCCATCGTTCCAGGTTTATTGGTTTTTTCTGATTTCATTGTTAAAAGTTCAAAAAGTTACCATTTACTTCAAAATAAATTAGACTACTATGGCATGACCCTGGGTGAACCTAGAGAGAATTTTGATCCTGAGGGATATATAAGAGCTACCAGAGCATCACAAAAACTAAAAGCTGGAATCCATGTGGCCAAAATGCCAGATGACTTGATCAAGAACCTTGAAAGAGAGGAGGCCAGGGTTTTGAGAGAAAGGAGTGAGATGACTTGGGAGGCCTTCAAATGGAAAAGGGCAAGGGGGATGATAGATGGAGATCTGCTTGGAAACCTCCAAGATCCTCTGGAAATAGCCAAAAAGCTACTTCAACATGAAGTAGAAATCATGCATAGAGTGCCCCCACAATTCCTTCATTTTATCAACACTGAGAAGGATAGTCAACTATTGGCTCACATGTCACCAAAATCAACTGCTAGTAGTATCCCTGTTGATTCCCCTAGAGAAGATTATCCTCCTGGTTTTGAAGCAGAAATGAATGTGGACACTGGTGAGATTAACATTAAAGATGTAGTTGATATCAGGATGACTGAGCATGAAGATTTTGTTGCTGATGACGGATTTGCCTCTTCAAGGGAATTCCTTTCATTTTTATACCAGTATAAAGGGGCTCATGTGAAACGAAGCATGGCTGGAAGGCCAGAAGAAGAACAGATGAAGAGATTGCAGGATGAAATCAATATCCTCATGAAAGATATGACCCCTGAGAAAGGGAGAAAATTATTAAAAGAGGCCGGTGTAATCATCTTTTCTGGTTGGGATATAAATTCAGCACTTCTGTTTGACGGATTCTTGAAAAAGCAAGACTTGAATCAATAGGCGTTGCCTCAGGAAATAGACAAATTATTCCTAGGCTCTGGATATGATCTTGATAAGCAGGCTCTCCTACAATGGGCGTTATATCCAAAGGGAAAGAGGCCTATTATTGTAGATATTGAAGAAACCTTTGGACATCACATGGTTCATCAGGTTGGAAAGACTGACCCTAGGGTCACTACCAAATTAAACTTGGATGTTGCTAGATTAAATTTGGACCAAACAAAATTTTTGGTTAGAGAGAACATCACCTATAAGGGGTTGTACGAAAAATCTAAAGAGGAGAATCAAAAGTTGCAAGCAAAAATATTGCAACTTGAGACCGGGACCCCCATAAGCGAATACACCTCATACCCCACAGGACGTAGCTTGGATGATGTTTCTGATGCCCTGTACTGGAAGTATCAAGCAGATAAGGCTACCAAACGGGCAAATAATATCCAGCAAAAGATGGATAAAATGGTCAATGATATCATCGGACATCGATTCAACACCATGCTTTCGCATGTTGAACCATATTGGAAGGTGTACAATGGAACTATAAAGGCATTAACAGAGCATGAGAGATTAAAAGCACGATTGCATGAGGTACTAAATAGTGCTGATACAATGACGCCAGAGGAGAAGACTGAAGGGATAGCGTACATGGAGAATCATGTTAAACTCGAAGATACGTTGAGAAAAGATCTTAAGGAATTGGATGATGGGAGACCTATTGGAATGCCCTCGGTCTATAAAGAAGGAGAAGTAATATCCCTGGAGGATTTGCGGAATGAGCTTATCAGTGTCAAAGATTAGGCTTTGTCAGAAATGGATCGAAGTAAAGACATGGCCCCTACCGTCAACCAGATGATATTCAAATATCTGTCGCAAGGAGAAGAATTGAAGAAACAGAGTGCTAAAGTCAAAACCTTTAAAGATGATGATTATATTCATCATTTAGGAATTCTTAATCTCTTTTTGTTTAAGTTTGTTAGAAACGTTCAAACTAACGATTAACATTTCGAAAAGACGTGTCTTTTCATGAATAACTTTCGTTCCCATATATATATGAGAATGGTTTCTGTAATATAAAAAAAAAGGACAAAATAGATAAGAGCAAGATAGCAATGTGTGACAGCCTGTAAGTCTTCTGTTATACAAACCATAATGGAATACATGTTATGATCAATTGCTTTCTTCTTTGCGTATGTGTTGTGGATTATTTCACTTTGTTTTGGCAATCGTCTGTGATATTATCTAAAAGATAAGGTTGTTCATATTCTTGAAATTAAAGTTATGCTTTATGTTCTAATGTTGAAATGAAAGTTTTGCTCGTGAATTGTAATTGTTCCTCGCAAAACTTAATTGATTGGTCCCTTAAAGTTAGGGTTAAATTCATTCAATCAACATACAATATAAGCATTTGACTGGTTTCAAAAGAAATAATAACTGACAGGTCCATAAAGGGATGGATTAAAAAACTGTCTCACAGGCTCGCACCATAAGCCCTAAAGAAAGTACAATGACTCTGTAGCCCAAATAGCAAAGAAGGCACTGGTTAATTACAGATTACACTCATCATTATATTCATCATTTGTTATTTTAAAGCAACATAAGTAATTAGGAAACATAGATCGAATAGCTTCTACAACAACAATCTTGAACTCATCTGCTATATCTCCATTCTAGGAACTTATGCCATTCTGAGACTAGGAGATATCAGATTAAGACACTAAATCTGCTATAAAAAGCATTAGTTGAAGGAACAACTAGTGAGTAGGTATACCCGCCTAGGTCCTGCAGAGCCTAAAGTGAGAGAGTTAGAAACCAAATAGGTTCACTCTATAAGTTGGCCAAGTCAATTGGAGGGTTTGATCATAGGAGTTGGCATTTCCTTAGAACCTATCCAATCTGTTGATTTGAGGCCCAACAGATCCCATTATACTTTTCCATTTCTTCCAAGATGATCCCCTTCCATCTCAAGAGAAAAGTATCCTTCCTAAGCAAGATCACGATGCCTCTTCCACCTTTTCAAATGATCTTATTCAAAATGAAGAGTCAAACACCCTTCCTACTCTATCCAATGGCCCTCTTCCACGTCAAGATCAAATTATACCTTCATCTCCTTGTCATAATCCTCCATGTTCACCTCAAGGATCCATTATGCTTACAAAGCCCTCTCATGATCCTACAAGTCAAAATATTTATAAATGCAAAGGGGTAGACCTTCATAAGAAAAAACCTCTCCATATTAAAGAAACTATTAAGAGTTATGATCTTAGTGACATTCCTAAAAATGTTGGTACCCTTACTAAACCAAAATCCAAGTACACGTCTTCCCCTTCATCTCTTCCATCTATTTTAGGACCCTATATTCCTCCATCCCTTGTGCAGGATCAAAAAAGGCGTACATCTTCATGTACCTTCCATCCATCTAGAAGGACACAAAGGCTCACTAGGCAAAAGAAAGAAAAATCAAAAGCTATATGGGTTCTTAAGGAACTTGTAGAAGTAATGCATTCCAAGAAACTGCAAAAGCATGAAAAATAAAAAACCATGTGGATCCCTAAGCATCTCCTTGAAGCACAACAGTCTAAAGAAAAATCCAAATCAACATCCAAGATTGTTGTTCCTCCATCCAAACCTTCCAAATCTATTTCTCCATCACCTCTTTCATCCATTTTAGATCCTAGTGTCCCAAAATCCCTGGTTGTTCCTCCATCCAAATCTCAAAATCTAAGATCCACTTTTCCTCCATCAATCCACCATCCCTCAAGATGTGTGCCAATAGTGATCCCACAAATGTTTACATTCGCTCCTGCACCAAACTTTCAATTTCTGATCCATTATCCAACACCTCTTTTTCATCTTCCCATACCCCTTATCTGATCCTTTGCATAAGACTTTACCCTAGTTTCATCACCAATTCCAAAAACTAAGAAAATCAACATTAGAGATGCTGGACATGTACACTTAGCTGAGTCCTTGGAAATACATCTTTATGCTGGACTAATGAACTACCTACATAAAAATCCTCGACCCTATGAATAACATGCACCTTAAACGATACTATATCTAAGGGTTGGGCTATTTTAGGTTTTACTTTCCATATTGCATCTCATTTTATTAAAATCATTACATCCAATATATTTTCCTTTTCAAATGCATCGCATTCACAAAATTTTTGCATTAGCATATAGCAACATTAATAAAATAAGGCAACTGTCCAAGTTAATCATTTGTTTGCATTCAAGGCAAATAAGGGTTCTCTCCTTTCTTAGATATCCAGACATGAAGTCTTTGAGGTCAAAGGTCATTCATTTTCTACATCACCCTGTGACGACGCTTTACTTATGGTTGGGTAGTGATTTTACTATTTGAAACTTGTTAACCCAAAATCTATCAATTGCTAAATCTCAAACACATTAACAAAATCTCTAATTTATTTGAGACACCTATTTGATCATATGACTAGTAAAAAATCTAACATTCTACTTCAGCGTCGCTATAATTGTCACACCCAAGTAAGTTTCATTACTTACAAGTCAAGGCAAGAAAATAAAATAAAAAAGAAAAAGTGCTATGCCAAATATCCATCTCAAGGCAAAAGAGCAATGATATATAACTGCAATATCACACATACAAGTGTGACAATAAGCTTGACTATGGGAACATGTGAGTAACTCCATTAGGGATATGAACGCCTGCTGGCAATGGAGCAATATTCATGAGATTACAGTCTATAACCTCATCGGAGCTCTAAAAGCTTGTTGGCAGCAAGGCTCTATTTGGGATGTTTTTGAAGTTAGAATAATCCACGTAGCGATTCATATAGGATGCTAAGGATCTTTAGTGAACACAAGAGCATGAATTAACTCACTTGCACTCACATGGGCAAAATAAGATTAAAGTTTCAAGAATCTATGGGGAAGTTTTCCTCGTCTCCATTTGTGAATCCTAGTCACTAAGTGTATTAATTTGGATGTTCCAAGGGACCTTAAGGATTGATTGAGTGCTTATCTATGAAATTTTTGGTACCTCCAATTCAATTGGTGTATTACAAAATGCTGAACAAACACAATCATCCTTGTTCGAATAGGAAATGCATCTTCATCATACATATTACATTAACATAGGTCATATCAAAAATTCATTGTCTCCATATGCATTCTACAGATCATCATGTCATATAGGTCTGTATACTGGGGGCACAGCTGAAAAAAAATCCTAAAAATCCTAAAATGTCTTGAGAAAATCCTAAAAATAAAAAACTTAGAAAATAAAAAAAATTGATAAAATCAAAGCAAGAAAGCATAGACCATCCTTCAAACCAAATCAACCACAAACAAAATCTCAAACTCTGCAATCAAACTTATCACATGTCTTGTTAATCAATCTATCAAACTCTATCAAACATCAACATTTCTTATATAAGGAAGGGTACACTCAAAACAAGACAGATTGGTCTTATACGAGGTTCACTCTTTGAGACTAGACATTCCTATCAACGATCACACAAATCAAAACAATTACATTGATCAGTATGGCTACTGGATTTTGTCCAGGTTAGTTTTATTTCGTTTAATGAAGTGCTACATTTTTGCTTTAGCTTGTATATATCTTTTAGTTGCTTTTGTGACATCCAGGTTCTTTTGGAACCCTCATGTCTTGAAACCAATCAATGTCCTAGTCTTAGGGTAATCGACTAATCAATCTAAATGTCCTAAGAAGTTTGACCAAGTCATCTTTCTGTCAGTAGTACCAGGTCATGCACTCTGAGTCAGTCACCTATCTCCACACTACCGCCAAGTTTTATCACTGAGTAAACAAGTAAAACAAGACTACTGAAAACAATCATTAAACTGTTTGAGATATTATTGAAATTTTCTGTGTGTTGTCTTTTAAATTGGCTTTCGATTATTATTTCCTCTGAGTAACTCAAGGAAGTCTATCTTGACTAAGAGGAGCAAGGATTGGGGGCATAATACTTTTTCTTTGTTTTCTGCTTGTAAGAGTGATTCTGATGACATGGAAACATCTAATAAGTTGGGTGTCTATGATAAGTGCCTTCACATCAAGGTGAAATCACCACACATACCTCAACTCCGCTTATTTATATGCTACAGGGAGGTTGGAGTCATTTTTTTGTCTATTGTTGAGGGAATTTCTTTAATGTACAATCCAGATGCATGTGTAATTTGTCCAAGGATATGAACAATAAAAGGGTCATTGTGGGCAAGATAATCAATAGTTGCATATAAAAAGGAAGGAACTCTATTTTTCCTGTTGTGTTTATAAAAGGCTCAATTATGATAATAAGCATACCAAATCCAGTGACTAAGTTTAAGTTGTTTTCATTTTAAATTTTATGCATTTCAAGTGATTTCGACATGATAACAATGATCTCTTTATCTTTTGAATGAGAGTCTAAAGCAATCGTCATTTCTCTGCCAAGTGGTACCCTTTTTCATCATCGTTTCTCCGATCGAGTACTTGTGTATTGAGATGTTAGCTGCATACATGAGCCTCTTATATAGATCCATACATTTCTTTATATATTTATTTGTATTCATATTATTGCATGAAAGATAAACATTTGTATTACTAGTTACTCATTTTCATCATTTATTTGCATATGAAAAAGAAACAAAAAAGAAACATCCATATTCATCTCCATTACATACATCCATATTGAAAAGATATGCATACATATAGAATAAAGCATATAGAAAGACATCTCATAATCAATCAACACAAGTACGATAAAATCAAATCAAGAGCTCCTATATCTCATCATAATCTTAGTGTCTAGGAGTACAAATGATATCAACTGTCATATAAAATGTCTCACCGGAGCAAGAATCGTATAAGCTACAAAAATAGGGAATATAACAAAATCTAGGAGGTATATAAATCTATCTCTCTACCTCTCCCTCATCGTTGGGTGGAGGAGGTGGTTCCTGCTGACTGTCGTCCTATCTGGGTGCCCTAGGTCCCTCAGATCGAGCCATATACTGAGAATACGACACAACCTACTATGCTACTGGGACCGCTACACTATAAGCTGCAACATAATAATTTGTCCAACTCATCTGATGCAAAACCTCTTGCTGAAGAGCATCTAATTCTACTCTCACCTTTGCGATTCGTCGATCACACTCAGCTCTGAAGTCAACAATCTGTCAATCTCACTCCGTCAGTTGCGTCTGCATCATTGTCAACTATGACTGCAAACCTGTCACCCTCACCCTCAAAGATTGAACCATGTCTCTCCCCACCTCCTCCTCTCCACCTCCCGGCTCATCTCTTCATTGCCTAACCTGCCTAGGATCTGCTCTCTCCTCCTCACCTCCAACCTCTGTTGTCTTAGTCCCACCAGCCTCACTCCCAACAGCTCCTAAGGATCCACCCTCCCCTCTCTGTCGTTGTCGACCTTCTGCTGGTGCCCTACTGCTACTAGCACCAGGATCACCTCTTGTCTACCTAGGTAGATCACCTCTCCATCCCTGTACCTGCCCTGGTCCCTGTATGTATGCTGGTGCATCCTTCTCAACCTCATCTATAAGAGGCACATGCTCTCCAGGATCTGTAAATCGAGGGAAGGGGTGTCTTTGAAACCAATCTCTATATTGGGGCAATACCCCCATATCTGCCACATCCTCATGGTACTCCCATCTCTGCGCATATAAACCCGCTAACTCCTACATGCTCAAGGCATATGAGAGTCTAGGTTCCCATCCTGATCTCTCCTTGTCCCCATATCTAGCATATATTGTAAACTCCTGGGATATATTTTGTGGTCTCCCATACTGCCTCAAAACCCTAGACACTACAAACTGCTCAAAAATAGTCGTCAATCTACTGATGAGAGGTCTAGTCATAAATATATCTCTCCGCTGTACCCTCCAATCATCCCACAACTCTAGACCCCTATATGGTCTCCATACTACAACGATCAAGTCATCTAACTTCCTCCTCCAAAAATCAGTCTTGCCCAAGTGAGGTTGTATGACATAACCTAAGTACCGACATACGATAGGATGATGCACCTCCGTAGAATCATCCACAATAGGTCTACAAACTAGGATATGCTCCCATGCCCATATCTGCAAAACTAGGACACCTGCTGCCATGCTCTTCCCCTCTCGATAGGCGATCTCATGCATCTCATGGTACATATGCATGAGTAATCATGAACCCCAACCTAATCTAACTGGATGAGTCAACAATCTCTCTAGCATTCTACCCCATCCACATAAGAATCTCTCCTATCCTCTGTCAGGCATCACGAAACAACCAATCATGCCAACCAAAACGCACACAAGAGGGTACTCTTTACCATACCTATTCAATAATTTGTCTCAACTGATGGCACGATCAAGGATAGTATCATCATGGAAAACATGTTTGAGAGTCTCAATGCCCGATCGGGGTGTCAAATCATAATCTACCTTATCTCCAACAAAAGGAATCCTAAATATCCTATAAATATCCTTAGGAGTGATCATCATCTCTCCAACCGATAAATAAAAAGTGTTATGCTCAAAATGGAACCGCTCAACCAATGCGGTCAACAAACTGTGATTCACACGGACATCCGACATCTGCAACAAGTATCTGAATCCACACAACCCAATGTGACCTCTCCATGCATCTGATAAGTCATGCACTAATCTCATAGTCGGTAGATATGTACACCGAAATTGAATGTCAGGCAACTGAATCTGCAAAATCGAACACACAAATCATCAGTACATGATCAAATTTGCACTAAGAATGTGTTAAACATGCTAAAGAATCCAAAATTACAACATCGAAAAACCAAAATTGCTCTTTGGACCTTCAAAACTACTTGTTGTTTTCCATACGAGTTACCATAGTCAAGCAACAACTCGTATGAGCAAATGTTATGACCCGCATGAGTAAATAGTCTTATACGACAAATAGTAACATGTCACACGATTAAATGGTCTCTGAAGAACACTCTCGTATGATACAAGGGTAAAAACCAGATGACAAACCCTATATGACCATACGAAAAAATACAAAGTGACAGATACTCGTATGAGAAATAGTAATAAACCGCACGACAAAACGATACAACATGACTTCACACGAAATTAAAAATACAAAATTCAACAAAAAATAAAAAAAATGAGAAATGCACAAGGTTTGCGTTCAATAACTTACTGCTGGGGGATAGTTTCGAGGTCGATTATGTTGTCTCTGGTGCTCGAATCGATGCTCTTGAATAGGAATTGCCATTTTTCTTCGCAGGAGGTTTTTCAAAATTTTAACTTTGAGAGGTAAATATGAATTGACAAAGACACATTGAACCCCTTATATAGCCCAAACCCTAATTTTCAAACTTGCTCAAATGGACATAAAATTTGTACCCTTGCCTAAATGAACTGTCTTGAGTCCATTTTTGGGATCGAAATTGAAATCTGACGTTAATTTTCTAGTAGAAATTTCACAACGTTGACCACTTTGTATTTTCATCTTCCGATCGCTTTTTCGAATCATTTTTCGCTCAATTCAATTCAGATCTTAAATTCATTCTTACATCAATCTTCATGCTCAAATTATCATCGCTAAATCTTTTTTATCTTTTCAAAATTGCCTAAAATCATTGTACCCTCGCTATCTTTCGATTTTGCTCCCGAGGGGGCATACTCATTACATCTTATAAGTGATTATCATTATTCAAAAGTCGAGAATTTTTTCAAATCTTTATCTAAAGTCGAGCATAAATATTTTCAGTCAAAGAAAATCAATTAAACCTTGTTACTAGGGGCATCTTAACATCACATTATATTAAGTTGAGATTCTTCGATGTCAAATAAAGAAATCTCTAGGGGCATAACAATTTTTGTCCTTATCTAAATCAATCTTCAAATCGGTGTTCAGTTTCATCACATCAAATCAAGCTGGACATTCTCTCTTGCTTAGTCGATTCTTGTTCAATCAAGTTTGGAATCGGTTTTATCGCTTTGCTAAGTCTATTCTTATTCAATCAAGTTTAGAATCAGTTTTATTGCTTCGCTCAGTCGGTTCTTGTTCAATCAAGTTCGGAATTGGTTTTGTCTCTTCTCTCAATCTAGTTCAATCAAGTTCTAGATCGATGCTTGTTTCTTGATCAATCAAGTTCAAGAATGGTATCTTGCTTTGCATTGGTCCTAGTTCAATCAAGTTCAGGATCGATATCACTTTAATCAATCTGTTCAGTTTCATTGCTTCAAATCAAGCTGGACATCTCTCTCTCTCTTCATCAATTTGTGATCCATCAAGTTTATAACTGATATCTATTTGACATCAACTATTCTTTGAACCAACGTGCTGCTCACACATTAATTCAAAGGGTGGAAAATGTAATACCCTAAAAATGATCACCTAAACCATGGTCCCCTAATCTCGACAACATCACTAAGGTCCTAACCAAAAGATAATTAAATCAACCTTGAGCACCTAATTAATTAATTCTTCAATCATTAATGGTACATGGCAAATAAATCACTCTATATTAATTAAATATTTAATTAATTAATTAAATCATTCCAAGTAAATCATTTTGATCAATTATCCTATTTATTTAATTAAATATCCTAGCATATTTAATTAATAAATAAATTTGACATTTAAATCACAATAAAAGGAATTAATTTAAAGAAAAAAGAGGAATTAATTTACAAAAGAGATTAATCACAAAAAGAGGAATTAATCTGCAAAAGAAAGAGTTAAATTGAAAACAAAAGAAAAGAATTAATTTGAGAGAAGAAATCAAACTTAAGATATTTCTTTTTCTAAAATTGAGATAACTTGAGAAATTTCAGAAAAGCAATTAAATTGATTTAATCATTTTCTCTCTAATTAAAACTCAAAGCTTTTCTTGAAGAAAGATGTTCAGTTGCATTGAAAAGACTTTTTCTAAATAAAAACATTGAGCAAATTAAAGAAATGTGCATGGAATCAACTAAATTTTATCTCAAGTGCATGGAATCAACTAATTTTTATCTCCAATGTAAACTCAGACTTATAATCTGAATGCATTTAATCAAGCTATAATTGGAATCTATCTCAAGATTAACTTAATCTGGTCTCTCAATTATTTCAATTAACCTGGATTGTGCTTTTTCTTGAGGAATCTCAACCGCTCATTACTAATCGATCTTGACCGTTGGTCTCTCTTTTGAGTCTCTATAAATTCAGCCTTCATATCTCATTCAAGACACCCTGAAGATTTATTGTTATTGTGCAGTTTTTGCTCTAGAGTCATTGAAGATATTGTGCTTTGATATTATTGCATCTTAGCTTATCTTTTTGCATACTTAGTTTAATTATGATTGCTTGAATTCATCTAGCTTAATATTCATTCATCTAGCTTAATCTTGCATCCATTTAGCTTATTCTTGTGCTCATATAGATTAAATCTTTCATCTTGGTGTAGTCTAGTCACTGGTATTGCTTAGACAAATATGAGAGCAAGTCTATACTCGCAACTTTTAGAAGGCAATAGGTCTATTTGTTATGGTTTTTATATTCATGATTATATCTATCTAACCATGCATGCAATGATTTATTGAAGCATTGTGTCTTATAGCTTACAAATACTTTATCCACTTTTCACACACATAATCTTAACATCACCACTTGACATCATAACGCTTAACACCTAGAATATCATCACCCCTTATCATTCAACTACTTATTTACATTCCATGCAACTAGGAAAACATTAATTCATATGCACAACTCATCACATCGCATTTTCTTAAGCACAACCATCACATTTTTTTTTTGAATAAAGGGGTAAAAACTTTATTGAATAACTTAATCAAGAATTACAACAGAGAACCAGAGTCTTAGAGCCCCAAGAGGGGAAAACCTACCCAATCCAAGAGAGAACCAGAGTCTTAAGGCCCCAGGGGGGACGACAAACCCAACCCAAAATCAGTTGGCTTCATAACTATCCATATCCTCAGCGAATATCTTATGCAGGTCCAGACAGTAATCCGGGGAAAGTTGCTCCCACCCTTCAACTTTCCAGTCATCATCATGCTCTGAAGCCCACTTAGCCAGACAATCAACTTCTCTATTCCATTCATGAGGAATGTGGATGAAAGACACCTTCTCCATCATAGAGAAAATATCAAGAATTTGGTGAACTATCCCTGCCAACTGCCAATGCACCCCACTCACTTTCTGCTCAATCAGTAAATTAATAATAATTTATGAATTTGATTCACAGATAACCTGCTGCAACCCCATCTCCAAGGCGTGCTCTAGGGAATAGAAAATTGCTAATCTCTCCATAAAATTATTAGACTGCTGCCCTTTATGCACTGAGAAGAAGAAGACTACCTCTCCCCTACTATCCCTACCAACACCACCAATCCCAGCAGGACCCAGATTACCCCTAGAGGTACCATCAGTGTTAATCTTGATGAACTCATTCTGAGGGGGTGTCCACCTTCCCGTCCTTTGAAATTTCTTCATAGCAAAGTACAACCATCACATTACTCATCAATAATATTCTTTATATTCATATGTAGGGTTAAAATAGCAAATACTTATCACCTTCCAACTAAGATACCATGTTACTGACAATTTCAAGAATCATATTTAATACTATAAAACATAACCCAAACATTCCATTAACATAGTATCTCAATTCCAACATAATGAACATTTATTTATCATGAACCAAAGATTAATGCATCATTTTATTACAAGACCATTGTTTCCATTTCATCAAGACCTAATACATAGGGGTACATAGAACAAGCACATAGTCTCTACTGCTACGCCACATCCTAATGGCTTAATATTACAAGTATCATAAGTATGTAATCTTATTTTCTTTTATCATATTGCATCATAGATTTTACTTAACCATACATTCCTCATAAATTCTTCACTACTCAAGTAAAGCTTCAATGCAACTATTCTTTTCATCATCATCCTAAGGTATAACATAACTCAATCCCCATGAATGAATATAAATACAACTCAAATTCATATGAATACTCCATTTCACAATCACATTAAACTCATAAGCACATTTTACATATTAATCATTCTATACATCAAGGAACATCGAGTATTCTTCCTAACCTCTACATCATATTCCTTCTTCATTTCATTTACATACCTAACACAAAGATGCTTAATCTTTTACTTAGTCAAGTCATTATTTCCTACTATGCAAAGTTCCAAACACATAGTATACTTTATTAGAACATTATACAAATCATTTAACCTTTAGTGTCAATGAACACCTAGATACTCAAGAATAGATCAATGCTTATCCATTCCATTTTACTATCATTCATTCTATAGCGTAATATAATACTATCTACCACATGAATGTAATACAACCCAAGTACAAATGAACTATTCAATTCACATGATTACTTTAACTTATAACACGTATCTTTCAAATCATGAAATAACCATAGCTCTATGCCTAACTCTAAAATCAAGTCCTATTACAACTTCCTTCTTAAATACATGATAGTACAATATATAAGAATACATCATTTCTTTTACATACATATTTCATTATGATACATTGTATTCTTTTCACTAGCATAGGAAATCAATAGTGCAATCTCATGAAGAATCCAATCCATGTACGCAACACCAAGGAGAGTATCCTAATGGAAGAAGGCAATAAACCACCCGACCATGTGGAACCAATCAAGGAACCACCCACATGCTAGGAGATGACAAAGGTTCCAACTCACACTCATGACCTAAGATGACACCCATCAACAAAAGGGTACATCAAGACTCAACAACACTCCAATCAAGAGATCACAACAGAAAGCGGCAAAACAAGGCTGAAATCATCAAGAGACCCTCCAAAGGCACAATCAATAAAGCAAAGCATATGGACAATGGACTCATGTAGGGTAAGAGTGTCATCACATGTTATACTCACAATAGAAGGGGCCAAGCCTTACCTGATAGACATGTGGAACCATCTCAACCTTGGAGCCATTCAAGGGAGATCGATTTACTGCTACAACAGTCTTCCCAAACTCATCTCAAGCCCGCACGCTTCTAGAGCTATGAGGAGGGGCACACAATAAATTATTATCTTGTTTACTGAATTCCTATTACTAAAACCCACTAATCAATTGTTGAAGTTATCACTTGCAATTACAACAAACTCTTCTTGTGGTTCCAATAAGTCTAGACCCCCTCCTAGAGGCCTAATGCTCAAGACCTTGGTCCACACATGCAAGAGCCCATTCTCCCTACCATGAACCATTACCATAGGGTGGAAATACATATGAAATAAACATATATCATCATAATTAAGGCCAACAAGGGTACAATAACAATCTCCACAAACTAAGCACTAACTGAGCAAAGAGGACTCATGAGTCAAACTCAAAGAAGGAGGCCTTCACAAATGCAACATCAAAGATGAGCCAATCATGAATGCAAACCATGAGATAGATCCAAATAGAATAATATCATCAATAGTGGGTTATACACATCCCATTGGAGTCACATAAAACAATCCCTCAATAGTGAGGCATTCTCCCTCTCGTTGGAGCATCAAATCGCATAGGAACACCTCAACGGTAAGGTATGAACCCTCTTATAAGAGAAAATGAAACACAATAAGAGATAAAAATACATCATAACCACATCCTAAAATGGAAATACATATTGCACAAGCCTCTAGAGTACTCACACAGACCAAAGATGCACTCAAATGGGCTAAAAACTGACTTTCGGAGACCCCCGAGACAACTCAGCACCCCTGAAACCTAGGATGGCATTCATGGTAGGTATGGTAATGTTTTTGGAATGTATGATATCATTTATCATCAATATGATGGTGTTTCTGGTCTCTAGGGTGTCGTTTCTGGTCATTTTGATTGAATCTGCAAATCGGAACCTCAACTCTCATGGTAAGTTTGTCAGAGCATATAGTATGTACAATAGCATTCTTGGCATGTATGGTGGAATTATTGGAATGTAGGGTGGCATTTTTGGTAGTTTCCATGACGTTCCTGGGTGTTTCCATGGCATTTCTGGGAGAAGTGAGGGAAACAAAACATATATGAGTCCTGTAGCTAAGGAAGGGGCACAAAGGGTCTCAGGACTAAAAAATGGCCCTTCTAATGCAGACAAAGGGTCCAAAATACTCAAATGACATCAAGGACAACCCAAATCCTCAATACATACTTCCTGGTAAAAAGATGCAGAAGAAAATCTCTTTCCTACTGAGCATAAATTGAGAAATAGGAGCCAAAATCACAAGGGAGAGCATTAATGTGACTATGACATTAAAAGGATTAAATGATGTACTCTATGTATAAGTCCATATTTTTTTGGTGGGAAAATTAATTTTTTTAACTTACATAAACCAATAAGAATAAAGAAAAAGAAAAAAGGTATTTTTATAATCATATAAAATAAAATTTAAATTTAAATTATAAGGTTTTTGTTGAATTTTTTTAATTATATGCATTCATTGGTTAAATTAACTAAAGAAAAAATTCAATGAATGCAATAGTATCTTGGAAGGAATTAATAAAATGACACAACTCACAAGGATTAATAGATAGGTACCAGACAGTTTTCTCCACATGATTAAGTAGGAAAGAAAGACAAGAATATGTTGTTGTGAGAATTGGATAAACACGTGGGGATGATTTCAACCATTCCAAAAACTGTGGATGTGTGTGTCATCTCAATATGTTGAAAAAATAACCACACCGGGAGAGATAAAGAGTAACTAAGAGTGAAGGAGGATTGACGTTTAGAAGATGTCACTCTTGAAAAAAATATTCCAATAAAATATTCAATAGAGTATAAATGAGATAAATAAATATTGTATTTATATTTAAAAAGTAAAATACATTTACTCAAAATTTAGTTTGATAGGTGTATTTATGTGAATGTTAAATATAAACATATGAAAATAATTATTAAAATGTTGATTATTTGTTTAAATTTATGTATTGTTATATCCAATAATATTAAATGGTAGAGTGTAATGGTATGAAGAGACGACATAAAAAATAATAAAAATATTAAACCTAAAAAAATATATTGTCACAACCCTCCTTTATCTCCTTTCGATTTAAATACAAACTCTATTATATTTCTTTTGGATAAACTATTGAATGAATATTATAAAGGAATACAAATAATAAATCACACACACACATGGAAAACATACTTTTTTTTTCTTAATTGTTTATTTAAATTTCCTCACCCAAATAATGGCACATGATGTAGGAAGAATAAGAAGCTTCTAGAGGCTTCTCCACCACCTTGCATGTAACTCCTCCCACTAAGTCTAATCAATTTGCATGAAGGCCAAATTGGGAGAGAATCTCTATTTTTTTTAATTAAAAATTAGGTAGTGGAATTTGGAGATTTTTCAAAAAAGGGAGTTGGTTATTCCATAAAGAAATTCTTCAAGTAAATTTCTCTTTTGTAGTCATATTTCATTTTTGAGAATAGCTAAGATTTTTCTTTGGAGGTCTTCTTTCAAGTTTGAAGGATCAAGGGAGATTCATAGGGGATTCTACACCATTTTCAAGCATCCAGGTTCTTTCAATTTAGTTTTTATTTTATTTTTATGCATCTTATCCTTGCTACAAATTAGATTAGATTAATTTGTTTAAGAAATTAGATCCATTAGTTTCAAATTTTTGATAAGAATTAGATTCATTTGTTTAAGAAATTAGATCAATCTTGGTTTAATATATTGTTGAAATTAGTTGAAATCTGTTTTTGTAGTGGATTAGTTCGAAGAACTAAATATTGTCTTTCAATTCCTTGCTGTAGATTGGATATTTGTTAGTTTGAAGAATTAAAATATTGTCTTTCAATTTATTGCTATAGATTGGATATTTGTTAGTTGAAGAATTAAAATATTGTCTTTCAATTCCTTGCTGTGAATAAAATCTTTTTTTTTTTTTCTCTCTTACCATGAATGAATCAAATCTTCCTGTAGGAATAAATTTACCTCTGTAAATTTTAGATTGAAAATCAGATTAAGGAAATACAATTATAAGCTTGCATTTACCAGCATAATCATCTATCTTTCATGGTTGGAAACGATTTATTTTCTCTGGATTGTTTACCTCTGTGAATAACTCTCTATGAGGAAGAAAAATATAAGTTTATCTCTGTAAGTTCTAGATTGGGAATCAGATTTTAAAAAAATAAAAAAATAAAAAAATACACTTATGAGCTTGCATTTACCAGCATAATCATCTACCTTTCATGGCTAGAAATGATTTATTTACTCTGGATTATTTATCTCTGGGAATAACTCTCTGTGAGGAAGCAAAATATAAGTTATCTCTGTATAAACATCTGGCTTTCAATCATTTGTACTCTGTTGGGATCAAATTATTCTCCCTGGATTGTTTTATCTCTCTGGGTTATTCACTCCTGTGAATGAACCCTTATTATTACTTTAATATTTTATTTTTTTATCCTTATTGTTTAAAATCTACTCTCTGTCTATTTAAATTAATCTGGAAAACCACATATATATATATATATATATACCGAGCTGATTAAACTATTACATGCATGGGATATCGGCCGCAGGCGGAGTTAATAACTCTGCAGGGGGAGTGGTACCATTACGGTACCCTCCACTAACCTACGGTCACTGCTACGACAGTGGCCGCAGGGTAGTGGAGGGGACCGTGGGGTCCCCCTCCCACTAATTGCTATGGGCGCGCAATACCATATTCGCGTGGGTAGACTATGACATTTATATTTCAAATTCCTTTTTTTATTATGGAATTTATTTGTTAATACTTGGTAATAAAGTTTTAGTTGTTAATAATTGATAAATTTTAGATTAATTTTTAATAGTTATTAATAAATTTTGGTTAATTGGTAATAATTATTAATAACTTATTAATAATTATTATTAATGTAATTGGTAATAATTATTAATAAATTATTGATAATTATTATTAATGTTAAAATTAGTAAAGTAAATTTGGAAAAATTTAATAATTAATAGGGATTATCGTATGGTAGATTATTGTGAAAGAATGAGATCTCTCAATCCATTGAGGATCTAATTGATTCTTGGGTGATAAATTTAAGCTTACTTAAATCTCTAAGTCTTATTAATATGATTGATCCAAAATCGCCAAAAGTATAAACTAATTGCCAGTAACTCTATATTTAATTATTCTTACAATAAGAGTAAACACTTCTTCATTTTGTATGCAATGACACTATTTTACCGTGCTTTTATTTCCCATTCATTATCTACATGCAATTTCTCGTAAGTTCACAATTATCATTACCATGCCAATACATGTATTAATTCGTTTAATTGTAGAATAATGATATTTCTCTTTTCAAATAGTATTTAAAGTTTAAATTGTGTACATTCATTTCATAATTATGTTTCAAGCATGATGTTTCATAAGCTCTTAGTTTAGAAACTAAACAAAGGAAGTGGGAAAACCAAAACTAGCAACGTTCGGTATATACGGTGCCTCTGGGTCATGCTTACGGGTAATGTCATCGTGTTGAACTACTGCACTTAACGCCTAATAAAGCTGCATTAATGACGTCTGTGGCATCATCCCTATAAATCGTCGGGGAGTAATAAGGGACACTTGGAAGCTAAAATCCAAGGGGCGGATAATCCCCCTTGGATCGATAATTTAATAAGATAACTTTTAAATGATTTTCACATCCGTTGAGATAAACCATAGTAAACACCTTTTTAGGGATGATCAAGTTAAATGCTCGCATAGAATTGATTTCTTTTTTATCTTGAAGGGATATTGGTGATTTGCAATTGGGTCAAGGGTGACGCTCATGATAAGAATTAGGATCTAGTTATTTTTAGGCCACAAGCAATAGGCCACCTTGAGCCTTCGCTTAAGCGCTACCATCGTGGGTAGCAACCGCAGAGAAACTGTCTGAGACACTGACCCTAGAAAGGGTTGCGTACCCACAAATCAGTTTACATCAAACCATAGAATAGAAAATAGAACTACATACTTTACGCCTTGATCCTGTGCCGAAGTGGGTATGTAGGCAGTCTTGGGACGGAGTTGTCCCTCGTACTCAGGCGTTCGTGGGTGGGGTCTAGGCTTGGTTGAGTAAGAATCCTAATTGAAAGATAAGATAATTAAATTGAAAAAGAAATTCAGTGCATACTCGGAAGGAATCCCGTATGGATTCGCTTGACTTCCCGAGGCTTTAAGCCAAATTCTGAGGCAGAATTCAAGCTTGTAATATTTTAATTACTCCTAAGGACGGCGACCTCGGTGCACTCTTGTTAGAAGAGTGTAGTACTTAGTGAGTGGCTCAGGACTCGAATGGTCCCGATGAGTCTAAGTCTCTGGCCAGAGCATCTCCTATCCTGTTTGGATAGATGCCTACCCCGTATGGGTAGATGCCTATCCCGTATTAGATAGATGGACTCTTATGTCCCGTATGGACAATTGGCTAACCCGTATGGTTAGATGCTCATCTCGGATGGATGAATACCTAATCCTAAATGGATGGATGCCCAGAGTATGCAATTGAATAAAATATAATGATTACATTAAACAAAAAAAAAGAATACTCAATTTTGTTGATTCATTTATGGTGGGTTATTACATGTGGTATCAAAGCAAAGGTTCAAATCTAGGCCTTGTGCTCACTTCAATTTATTCAACTAAGGGAATGTTTTAGAATAGTAGAAATTAATTTTAAAAAAAACTCCTAAATCAAAAAAAATAACTACATAATTTAACTTTCAGGTAAAACCTAGAATGGCAAGAGGGAGAGGAAGAGGAAGAGGAAGAGAAAGAGGAAGAGGAAGAGGAAGAGGAAGAGGAAGAGGAAGGGGTAATGGAAGACGTACTAGGAGTCAAAGGGAAGAAAACCATGAGGAAAACCATGAGGAAAACTGTGAAGAAAACCATGAGGAAGATCATGAAGAAGATCGACACAACCCAGGGAATAACGGAGATGGGGTCCAAGCTATAATCGACCTTCTAACCGAACAAAGAGATAAAATCAATTTCTTGGAACAATCACTGCAGGACCTTAGGGAAAGGCAGAATGACTATGAAAATAGAAGTGGTACCGAAAATGGAAACCCTGGTAGCAATTAAGGGAATGTGATGGGTAATAGAAAGGAAAATAACATATTGGAACTCTCCAAGGATTTAAAGAAAATCACCCCTCCTAAGTTCGATGGAAGGCAGATTGGTGAAGGGGCTGAGAATTGGCTAAATGAAATGGAAAAATATTTTGAGCTAAGAGATTTTAGTGAAACAACCAAGGCTTTATGGGGTTCCTATCAACTCACAGGGGAGGCGGCTAGTTGGTGGACCAACACAAAGGAACAAAATGGGTATAGCAGGGATACGGTCACATGGGATCAATTTGTTCACCACTTCCGAGATAGGTGGCTCCCTCAATTGTTATTTGATGAGAAAGTGACAAAATTCCATAATCTACATCAAGGGTCCCTATCCGTTCAACAATATTGGGATAAGTTCGCCAAGTTGCTTAAATATGTGCCTATGTACCAAAAGGATGAAGAAGGCCAAGCAAGGAAGTCCATTTTGGGGCTAAATACCAACATAGGGGCAGAGGTTGACATGCATGGACCCATAAATATGAATGAAGTACTTGAAAAGTCCCTGAGGCAAGAGAGGAAGATTCAAACACTAGCAGGGCAGAACTATAATGGGAACCACTCATTTAAAAGGAAGCAATAATTCAATGGAAACACTAATTTCAACAAGGGTCAGAGGAATAATTCTTCCGAAAGAAGGCCACCACCTAATCAATATCAGAGAAATGGAAATAATGATAATAACAGGGGCAATAATAACAGAGGCAACTATAACAGGAATGACCAGCAGAACAGGATAACTTATCCACCCAGGGCCAATGAAACAAGGAATGATCCCCCTAGAAATCAAGGTAGGAGGGGTCCTCCAGGTGGATGCTTCATGTGTGGGGGAAACCATTTTGCTAGAGAGTGCCCCAGGATGCAAGGACAAATTAGGGACAATCAACCCCAACAAGGGCCCCAACAAAGGATTCATGCAGCGGTTAGGAACTGAAGAGGAAGATACCAGAATGTTCTCGTGGAAATTACAGGTACACTATTTGAACAACCAATATCAATTCTAATTGACACTGGATCATCTGAATGTTTCATCTCACCCGAATTAGTAAACAAATATGCATTAAAAGTTAAGCAAATGGAGTCATCATGGACGATTCAATATGGGGATAAGGCAACTAGGGAAGTAACTAAGTGTTTACCGAGGGCAAGGATACAATTCCTTGAGTTCGAAACAAGGGTAGATCTCTATGTGGCACCCTTAGGATTATATGATGTAATTATGGGAATGAGTTGGTTAACAGATCATCAAGCTAGTGTAGATTTCTATAACAAAGTTGTTGAATGTTTGGATGATGGGGGGAAAAGGGTCACAATCCAAGGAAAGTTTAAACCCATTAATTTAGAAACCATCTCAGCAATGCAATTAAAGAAGGAAAGGAGAAGAGGAGGTCAAATCTATATGGTTGAAATTGATGAAGGAAAGGAGGAAATCACACCAACATTTGAAAATACCCCTTTCTTGAAGGAATTTAAGGATGTTTTTACAGAAGAATTACCCAGTTTACCCCCTAAGAGGAAGTTTGACTTTTCTATCGAAGTACTCCCAGGAGCTGAACCAGTATCAAGGGCACCTTACCGGATGAACACAACTGAATTACAAGAGCTCAAAATGCAATTAGAGGAACTTTTAGCTAAGGGATTAATAAGGCCAAGCGTATCACCATGGGGAGCGCCAGTTTTATTTGTTAAGAAGAAGGATGGAACCTTAAGGCTATGCATTGACTATAGGATGTTGAACAAGGTCACAATAAATAATAGGTATCCCTTACCTCGCATAGAGGATATTTTTGACCAAATGAAAGGAGCAACAGTTTTCTCAAAGATAGACCTCCGGTCAGGGTACCACCAACTCAGGATTAAGGAGGAAGACATTCCAAAAATAGCTTTCAGGACTAGATATG
Source organism: Cryptomeria japonica (assembly GCF_030272615.1). NCBI lineage: Eukaryota > Viridiplantae > Streptophyta > Pinopsida > Cupressales > Cupressaceae > Cryptomeria > Cryptomeria japonica. Next base: position 451,992,028 of record NC_081408.1, on the reverse strand, counting down.
GGCATTATGAATTCACAGTAGTTCCTTTTGGTGTAACTAACGCCCCGGATGCATTTATGAACCTAATGAATAGTGTACTCCATGACTACTTGGATAAATTTGTTTTGGTATTTCTGGATGACATATTGATTTACTCTAGAAATGAAGAGGAACATTTAGTACACCTACAAATTGTTTTGCAAAGGTTGAGAGAACATAAGTTATATGGGAAATTGTCCAAATGTGCCTTCTTTGAGGAAAAGATTCACTACCTTGGGCATATAATATCAAAGGAAGGAATAGCAGTCGACCCAGATAAAATAAAGGCAATAGTAGAATGGCCAATCCCTAAAAATGTTTCAGAGGTAAGAAGCTTTATGGGGCTAGTAGGTTACTATAGGAGGTTTGTGGAAGGATTCTCTAAGATAGCAAATCCCATCACCTCGTTGTAAAGGAAGGGCAAAAGGTTTGTGTGGACTGAGCAAAGTGATAAGGCATTTCAAATCTTGAAGGGAAAACTAACTTCAACACCCATTCTAAAGGTACCAGATCCGAATGGACACTTCACAGTCGTAACTGATGCTTCTATTGAAGGGTTAGGAGGAGTACTTGTCCAAGATGATTGGGTAGTAGCTTACGAATCCAGGAAGATAAAGAATCATGAAGTCAATTATGCACCCCATGACTTAGAGTTGGCAGCAATTGTGCATGCCCTACAAAAATGGAGACACTTCTTGCTAGGGAAGCCCTTTGAGCTAAAGTCAGATAACCAAGGACTAAAATACATCTTTACCCAACCTCACTAAAATGCCAGACAAAGAAGGTGGTTAGAGTTTCTTCTAAGTGAATATGATTTTGAGATTGAATATATTAAGGGAAAAGAAAATAGGGTGGCAGATGCCTTAAGTAGGAGGAGACACTTGATGACTATAGCAACATTCAAAACCTCTTTCAAAAGGCAAGTAATGGATGAACAAGGACATGACCCATGGTATGAGCAAGTCAAATTGACTTTAGAACACAACCCAACCGATCCTAAGGTCGAAGGGTATACACTAGACGAAGATGGGATGCTTAGATACAATAATAGAATCTATATTCCTAATTCAGGGAACCTAAGGGAAGTAGTCTTGTCGGAGGCTCACAATGCCCCTTATTCAGGGCACCCAGGAGTTAACAAACTTTATATAGATCTAAAGAAGTTATACTTTTGGCAAGGGTTGAAGAATGATATTGTCAAGTATGTAGCTAAATGTTTGGAGTGCCAAAGAGTAAAGGCAGAACATAAACACCCAGTCGGATTGTTGCAATTGCATGATGTACCTCAACACAAGTGGCAAGTTATTAGCATGGATTTTGTGCAAGGGTTACCCATGTCACCTTCTAGGCATGATGCAATAATGGTGGTAATTGACAAACTCACTAAGGTGGCACACTTTATACCAGGAAATCTGACGGATGATGCACCTACCTTGGCTAGATGCTTTGTTAAGGAAATATTTAGGTTGCATGGAATACCAGAGAAAATCATATCAGATAGAGATGCTAGATTCACTTCAAGGTTTTGGACCACTCTTCAATCAGCTCTAGGAACTCAACTAAATTTTAGCACCGCATACCATCCTGAAACCGACGGTCAAACAGAAAGGACAAATCAGATTATGGAAGACCTGCTTCGCATGTACTGCATGGACCAACAAAGGAAATGGGAAGAGTACCTACCTTTGGTAGAATTTGCTTACAATAATACATATCAAACATCTTTGGGAATGGCACCATTTGAAGCTTTGTATGGTAGACCATGTCGAACACCTTTGAGTTGGGATAGTCTTGAAGATAGAGTGATTATTGGGCCAGATATGTTGAAAGAAATGGAAAAGAAAACTAAGGAAATTAGGCAAAGATTGAAAGAAGCCTCAGATAGGCAGAAAAGTTATGCAGACAAAAACAGAACACCAAGGGAGTTTGAGGTAGGAGAGAAAGTTTTCCTAAGGGTTAGGCCACACAAGATTTCCATAAGATTTGGGAAAAAGACTAAGCTTGCACCTCGTTATGTTGGACCTTTTGAAATATTGGGAAGGATTAATTCAGTTGCATACTGGTTGGCCTTACCTCCTTAATTGGGCCGAATCCATGATGTCTTCCATGTATCTCTTCTTAAAAAGTATGTACTTGATGAGAAACACATTTTGAATTGGGATGCTTTACAGGTCCAAGAAATGGGAGGAATAATGATAGAGCCATTCAGAATCTTGGAGAGGCGCCAGTGCTAGTTGCGCAACAGAGAGGTTGATCAGTGCAAAGTGCAATGGGACCAGTATGATGAAAAGAATGCCACGTGGGAAGATACTAAGGAGATGCAGCAACTATTTCCTTTTTTGTTTTAAACATGAACTATAAACTCTTTTGAATGCATTTAATAAGTGCATCGGGACGATGCACAAATTAAGGGGGGGAGGATGTCACAACCCTCCTTTATCTCCTTTGGATTTAAATACAAACTCTATTATATTTCTTTTGGATAAACTATTGACTGAATATTATAAAGGAATACAAATAATAAATCACACACACACATGGAAAATATACTTTTTTTTTCTTAATTGTTTATTTAAATTTCCTCACCCAAATAATGGCACATGTTGTAGGAAGAATAAGAAGCTTCTAGAGGCTTCTCCACCACTTTGCATGTAACTCCTCCCACTAAGTCCAATCAATTTGCATGAAGGCCAAATTGGGAGAGAATCTCTATTTTTTTTAATTAAAAATTAGGTAGTGGAATTTGGAGATTTTTCTTATAAAAGATGTACAAGTTTTCAAAAAAGGGAGTTGGTTATTCCATAAAGAAATTCTTCAAGTAAATTTCTCTTTTGTAGTCATATTTCATTTTTGAGAATAGCTAAGATTTTGCTTTGGAGGTCTTCTTTCAAGTTTGAAGGATCAAGGGAGATTCATAAGGGATTCTACACCATTTTCAAGCATCCAGGTTCTTTCAATTTAGTTTTTATTTTATTTTTATGCATCTTATCCTTGCTGCAAATTAGATTAGATTAATTTGTTTAAGAAATTAGATCCATTAGTTTCAAATTTTTGATAAGAATTAGATTCATTTGTTTAAGAAATTAGATCAATCTTGGTTTAATATATTGTTGAAATTAGTTGAAATCTATTTTTGTAGTGGATTAGTTCGAAGAACTAAATATTGTCTTTCAATTCCTTGCTGTAGATTGGATATTTGTTAGTTTGAAGAATTAAAATATTGTCTTTCAATTTCTTGCTGTAGATTGGATATTTGTTAGTTGAAGAATTAAAATATTGTCTTTCAATTCCTTGCTGTGAATAAAATCTTGTTTTTTTTTCTCTCTTACCATGAATGAATCAAATCTTCATGTAGGAATAAATTTACCTCTGTAAATTTTAGATTGAAAATCAGATTAAGGAAATACAATTATAAGCTTGCATTTACCAGCATAATCATCTATCTTTCATGGCTGGAAACGATTTATTTTCTCTGGATTGTTTACCTTTGTGAATAACTCTCCGTGAGGAAGAAAAATATAAGTTTATCTCTGTAAGTTCTTGATTGGGAATCAGATTTTAAAAAAATAAAAAAATAAAAAAATACACTTATGAGCTTGCATTTACCAGCATAATCATCTACCTTTCATGGCTGGAAATGATTTATTTACTTTGGATTATTTATCTTTGGGAATAACTCTCTGTGAGGAAGCAAAATATAAGTTATCTCTGTATAAACATCTGGCTTTCAATCATCTGTACTCTGCTGGGATCGAATTATTCTCCCTGGATTGTTTTATCTCTCTAGGTTATTCACTCCTGGGAATGAACCGTTATTATTACTTTAATATTTTATTTTTTTATCCTTATTGTTTAAAATCTACTCTCTGTCTATTTAAATTAATCTGGAAAACCATATATATATATATATTTATATACCGAGTTGATTAAACTATCGCATGAGAAATAATGCAAAGTAAATTAACATTGCAATGCAGTACGTAGAAGGTATCGTGAATGGTTGCATGGGATATCGGCCACAAGTGGAGTTAATAACTCTGCAGGGGGAGTGGTACCGTTACGGTACCCTCCACTAACCTGCGGTCACTGCTACGACAGTGGCCACAGGGTAGTGGAGGGGACCGTGGGGTCCCCCTCCCACTAATTGCTATGGGCGCGCAATACCATATTTGCGCGGGTAGACTATGACATTTATATTTCAAATTCCTTTTTTTATTATGGAATTTATTTGTTAATACTTGGTAATAAAGTTTTAGTTGTTAATAAATGATAAATTTTAGATTAATTTTTAATAGTTATTAATAAATTTTGGTTAATTGGTAATAATTATTAATAAATTATTGATAATTATTATTAATGTTAAAATTAGTAAAGTAAATTTGGAAAAATTTAATAATTAATAGGGATTATCGTATGGTAGATTATTGTGAAAGAATGGGATCTCTCAATCCATTGAGGATCTAATTGATTCTTGGGTGATAAATTTAAGCTTACTTAAATCTCTAAGTCTTATTAATATGATTGATCCAAAATCGCCAAAAGTATAAACTAATTGCCAGTAACTCTATATTTAATTATTCTTACAATAAGAGTAAACACTTCTTCATTTTGTATGCAATGACACTATTTTACCTTGCTTTTAGTTCGCATTCATTATCTACATGCAATTGCTCGTAAGTTCACAATTATCATTACCATGCCAATACATGTATTAATTCGTTTAATTGTAGAATAATGATATTTCTCTTTTCAAATAGTATTTAAAGTTTAAATTGTGTACATTCATTTCATAATTATATTTCAAGCATGATGTTTCATAAGCTCTTAGTTTAGAAACTAAACAAAGGAAGTGGGAAAACCAAAACTAACAGCGTTCGGTATATACGATGCCTCTGGGTCATGCTTACGGGTAATGCCGTCGTGTTGAACTACTGCACTTAACGCCTAATAAAGCTGCATTAATGACGTCTGTGGCATCGTCCCTATAAATCGTCGGGGAGTAATAAAGGACACTTGGAAGTTAAAATCCAAGGGGCGGGTAATCCCCCTTGGATCGATAATTTAATAAGATAACTTTTAAATTATTTTCACATCCGTTGAGATAAACCATAGTAAACCCCTTTTTAGGGATGGTCAAGTTAAATGCTCGCATAGAATTGATTTCTTTTTTATCTTGAAGGGATATTGGTGATTTTCAATTGGGTCAAGGGTGACGCTCATGATAAGAATTAGGATCTAGTTATTTTTAGGCCACAAGCAATAGGCCACCTTGAGCCTTTGCTTAAGCGCTACCATCGTGGGTAGCAACCGTAGAGAAACTGTCTAGGACACTAACCCTAGAAAGGGTTGCATACCCACAAATCAGTTTACATCAAACCATAGAATAGAAAATAGAACTACATACTTTACGCCTTGATCCTGTGCCGAAGTGGGTATGTAGGCAGTCTTGGGACGGAGTTGTCCCTCGTACTCAGGCATTCATGGGTGGGGTCTAGGCTTGGTTGAGTAAGAATCCTAATTGAAAGATAAGATAATTAAATTGAAAAAGAAATTCAGTGCATACTTGGAAGGAATCCCGTATGGATTCGCTTGACTTCCCGAGGCTTTAAGCCAAATTCTGAGGCAAAATTCAAGCTTGTATTATTTTAATTACTCCTAAGGAAGGGGACCTCGGTGCACTCTTGTTAGAAGAGTGTAGTACTTAGTGAGTGGCTCAGGACCTGAATGGTCCCGATGAGTCTAAGTCTCTGGCCAGAGCATCTCCTATCCCGTTTGGATAGATGCCTACCTCGTATGGGTAGATGCCTATCCCATATTGGATAGATGGACTCTTATGTCCCATATGGACAATTGCCTAACCCGTATGGTTAGATGCTCATCCCGGATGGATGAATGCCTAATCCTAAATGGATGGATGCCCAGAGTATGCAATTGAATAAAATATAATGATTACATTAAACAAAAAAAAAGAATACTCAATTTTGTTGATTCATTTATGGTGGGTTATTACATATATGACTTGTTTTAATAGTTCTATAAAAGCATTTCTTTGAATTATTTTAAAATTATTATAAAAATAAATAATTTGAGGTTTAAATAAAAACTTGGAAAAATAGAGTATATATATATACTGATCGGTAAAAGGCCGTAGCCAAATAATTTTATTGATATTAAATCTTAGTACAACCCGACTCACTAGGGGCACCTGTAGGAAAGAGTCGAGTGGAGAAAACATTTGATCTCACCCCATATAAGTTTATTTGATACAATTGAGGATATTTTAAACCTCAGTCCATGCCCAATTAATGGCTTATTTGAAGCAATTCAGTACATATAGGTGGACTCAAAGCATAATCAATATAGCTCTGTCCACAATCAATACAAGTGGCTAAAAACCTTAGAGATTAATGATGCTCTGACGACCTCTAGATCTAGACTCTCAAGGTCTCCTTCCCAAACCTTCTCTACAACAGTCGTGAGCCCTTGTACAACTATGCACCCTACTCCTTCCATTCAAATTCCTTGATTCTGCTCAGTTCTATGCTTTCTGGAGCTGGCCTTTCTGTTGCCTGCAAAACATAATGACAAGCCAACTAAACCTTCTCTAGTTATGTTAAGGGTTAGCTCACATATATATAATACTAAAATTTGACCATATAACACCAAAACTGTGGATTTTAAACTTAAATTACGTTAAGATACAATATATAGTTACCAACACACTAGAATAGTTAATGTTCTCCCATAAATCAATGAAAAAAAAAAGAGATGACTAAAAGTAGGCAGAAATATTCCAGAACAAAGCCTAGTGAATTGGATTCCTATAGCAGTTTAGAGGATCAATATAATAGTCCATTGAAATATATTAATAGCTACCAAGAAATCCAAAGCATGACCCAGTTATCTTAGAGATATAAACCTTCAAAGAAACATACTAACTTAAGCAAGCAGAGTGCCCACTTTATAAGTGTAATTATTACTATGCTTGTGGAAGCCAACTTTTTTGTTGCTTGCAAGAACAATGATGAGTAGCCAATCCTAATTCAATTCCCATTTAATGGTAGTCACACATATATCCAATTCCAAACCATAATTCAGGCATATAACATAGTTGTAAATTTAAATCTGTATATTTAACATGAATCAGTATTGGGTTGCCACTTCTAATGAAATTTGATAAACACCCATAATGTAATCAGTGATGCAAAAGATAGACGACAGTAGATTTCATCAAGTTGAAACAAGTAGGCAGAGATATTTCTAACAAAGTCCAAGCGTATAGTATTTTTGTCAAGCCATAATAACAAAAGAAAAACATGTATATCCAAAAATTCATATAACTAACTAGCTGACTATTTATGTAGCTAATCCGAGATCAAAGCTATCAACCCGTCGAAGACATTATCCAGAACATATAAAACAGGGGGTTCATAGCAGTAGCTCTCTAATCACAAAACCCATAACCCTCCTTTAACTGGCTATAGCTAAAAGAGCGATTAACATAATATACTAAAATGTCCATCATGAAAACCATTAAGTATTAAGGCAGTAGCCTACTATATCAACAAAATTAAAATATCCAGTTATTCTTAAAGATAGAGACTATAAAAAATACATACTACCTTAAACAAACAAAATGCCCACTAAATAGCTGACATGTCATGGTTAATTCTGTAGTAGGCTACGATCCACCTAATCTTCATCCATAGCCTCCTTCTCTCCCACAAATGGACCAACCCCTTCATGATTCCACGATTGGGAGCTGCCAAAAGCCCTACCTCCACCTACGAGGCTGCTTCTACTTTTAGCCGCTTTGATAATAATAGGTGGTAGGACCTAAATCCTTTCTATCGGTATATCAGGAAGGTCCTCCGGGACACTATAGACCTCCTTCACTAGGTACTCGACCCACCAATTGTTATTAGGATCTTCCTTCATAAGAAGCCATTTGAAGAGAAAGTCCAAGTTCCTTTCTATGCTTTCTCGATGCAGATTGAAAGCTCCTTTATCCCTAATGACAAGCAAGGGTCATTTGATAATAATTCTTTCCTCATTCTAGATCCCTCCTGACCCAACATTGATGTCGTAGTCCTATGAAAAGAGAATTATCAACTTATCATCCACACTATTTATTGCCAACTTCAAATTACCCATAAATTCATCCTTGAGAACTGTCTTGGTTAGAAATATCACCTCCCTCTTGCCTACCCCTATCGTAAGAAGGATAGAAACAAATGTGGCCAGAATATCACAATTAACCCTATACCTAATTCATTATTCCCCTGATCATCCCCTAGGATAATGTGAACCACTCTTCGTGAGAAATCATCCATGTCTTTTAGGACAACTCCCCATCTCTTCGACTTAATTGCTCCTCTAAAAGCCATCATCTGACTATCGCTGACATAGACCAAGATCAAATTAGACTCCATTAAACTCACTACCTCCACATAGCCCACAAGCCTTGAAGAAAGAAAGTGCTAGTCTAGAAAATTATGAGTAGTTAGCAGTTAAAAAGAGCATTGAGCGACCATTCAAAACAAGAAATGGTGTCAACAACATTAATAAAAACCTAATTCACACGCACTCAGCCGATCACCTAGCAGGGAAGGTATAATGTGAACGTGCCACTATATATGATAATCTAAAGCATGTTTAAAGGATAGCGATTGCTTTTGCCTACTTCATCTGCCCACGTGACCAGAGAGAGAACAAACTCTCTACTAGATTATGAATACAAAGCTTTATAAAGATATATATATGTATGTATAAAGATATATATATATGTATGTATATATATATATATATACATACATATATATATACATACATATATATGTATATATATATATGTATATATATATATTTGTATATATATATATGTATGTATGTATGTATGTATGTATGTATATATATATGTATGTACATACATATATACATATATATATATGTGTGTGTGTGTGTACATACATATATATGTATGTATATATGTATGTACATACCTACATACAT